>NW_028187978.1:0-271512 GCF_964204655.1 Triturus cristatus | reverse complement strand
CAGAGCTGCTTTAAAGCCATAGAACCAGGTCAGCAGAGTTGCTCTAGAGCCAGAGAACCAGGTCAGCTGAGCTGCTCTAGTGCCGGAGAACCAGGTCAGCAGAGCTGCTCTAGAGCCAGAGAACCAGATCAGAAGAGCTGTTCTAGAGCCTAAGAACCAGGTCCGCAGAGCTGCAGTAGAGCAAGAGAAACCAGGACAGCAGAGCTGCTTTAGAGGGAGATAACTCGGTCAGCAGAGATGCTCTAGAGCCAGAGAACCAGGTCAGCCGAGCTGCTTTAAAGCCAGAGAACCAGGTCAGCAGAGCTGCTTTAGAGCAAGAGAACCAGATCAGCAGAGCTGCTCTAGAACCTAAGAACCAGGTCAGCAGTACTGCTCTAGAGGCAGAGAACCAGGTCAGAAGAGCTGCTGTAGAGCCAGAGAAACCAGGTCAGCAGAGCTGCTTTAGAGGGAGAGAACCAGGTCAGCAGAGCTGCTTTAGAGCCAGAGAACCAGGTCAGCAGAGCTGCTTTAGAGCCAGAGAACCAGGTCAGCAGAGCTGCTTTAGAGCCAGAGGACCAGGTCAGCAGAGCTGCTTTAGAGCCACCAGGTCAGCAGAGCTGCTTTAGAGCCAGATAACCAGGTCAGCAGAGCTGTTTTAGAGGGAGAGAACAAGGTCAGCAGAGATGCTCAAGAGCCAGAGAACCAGGTCAGCAGAGCTGCTGTGAGCCGGAGAAACCAGGTCAGCAGTGCTGCTTTAGAGGGAGAGAACCAGATCAGCAGAGCCGCTTTAGGGCCAGAGAACCAGGTCAGCAGAGCTGCTCTAGAGCCTATGAACCAGGTCAGCAGAGCTGCTCTAGAGGCAGATAACCAGGTCAGCAGAGCTGCTGTAGAGCCAGAGAACCAGGTCAGCAGAGCTGCTTTAGAGCCAGAGAACCAGGTCAGCAGAGCCGTTGTAGAGCCAGAGAACCAGGTCAGCAGAGCTGTTGTAGAGCCAGAGAACCAGGTCAGAAGAGCTGCTCTAGAGCCTAGGAACCAGGTCTGCAGAGCTGCTGTAGAGCAAGAGAAACCAAGTCAGCAGATCCGCTTTAGAGCCAGAGAACCAGGTCAGCAGAGCTGCTCTAGAGCCTAAGAACCAGGTCAGCAGAGCTGCTCTAGAGGCAGAGAACCAGGTCAGCAGAGCTTCTCTAGAGGCAGAGAACCAGGTCAGCAGAGTTGCTGTAGAGCGAGAGAACCAAGTCAGCAGAGCTGCTTTAGAGCCAGAGAACCAGGTCAGCAGAGCCGTTGTAGAGCCAGAGAACCAGGTCAGAAGAGCTGTTCTAGAGCCTAAGAACCAGGTCCGTAGAGCTGCTTTAGAGCAAGAGAAACCAGGTCAGCAGAGATGCTCTAGAGCCAGAGAAACAGGTCAGCAGAGCTGCTTCAGAGCCAGAGAACCAGGTCAGCAGAGCTGCTTTAGAGCCATAGAACCAGGTCAGCAGAGCTGTTGTAGAGCCTGAGAACAAGGTTAGCAGAGCTACTGTAGAGCCAGAGAACCATGTCAGCAGAGCTGCTTTAGAGGAAGAGAACCAGGTCAGCAGAGCCACTGTAGAGCCAGAGAACCAGGTCAGCAGAGCCGCTTTAGGGCCAGAGAACCAGGTCAGCAGAGCCGCACTAGAGCCAGAGAACCAGGTCAGCAGAGCCGCTTTAGAGCCATAGAACCAGGTCTGAAGAGCTGCTCTAGAGCCTAAGAACCAGGTCAGCAGAGCTGCTCTAGAGCCAGAGAACCAGATCAGCAGAGCTGCTGTAGAGCCAGAGAAACCAGGTCAGCAGAGCTGCTTTAGAGGCAGAGAACTAGGTCAGCAGAGCTGCTTTAGAGCCAGAGAATCAGATCAGCAGAGCTGCTGTAGAGCCAGAGACAGAGGAGCTGCTTTAGAGGGAGAGAACCCAGTCAGCAGAGATGCTCTAGAGCCAGAGAACCAGGTCAGCAGAGCTGCTTCAAAGCCAGAGAACCAGGTCAGCAGAGCTGCTTTAGATCCATAGAACCAGGTCAGCAGAGCTGTTGTAGAGCCTGAGAACAAGGTCAGCAGAGCTACTGTAGAGCCAGAGACAGAGGAGCTGCTTTAGAGGGAGAGAACCCAGTCAGCAGAGATGCTCTAGAGCCAGAGAACCAGGTCAGCAGAGCTGCTTCAAAGCTAGAGAACCAGGTCAGCAGAGCTGCTTTAGAGGAAGAGAATCAGGTCAGCAGAACCACTTTAGAGCCAGAGAACCAGGTCAGCAAAGCTGCTTGAGGGCCAGAGGAGCTGCTTTAGAGCCAGAGAACAAGGTCAGCAGAGCCGCACTAGAGCCAGAGAACCAGGTCAGCAGAGCCGCTTTAGAGCCATAGAACCTGGTCAGAAGAGTTGCTCTAGAGCCTAAGAACCAGGTCAGCAGAGCTGCTCTAGAGCCAGAGAACCAGATCAGCAGAGCTGCTGTAGAGCCGGAGAAACCAGGTCAGCAGTGTTGGTTTAGAGGGAGAGAACCAGTTCAGCAGAGCTGCTTTAGAGCCAGAGAACCAGATCAGCAGAGCTGCTCTGGAGCCAGAGAACCAGGTCAGAAGAGCTGCTGTAGAGCCAGAGAAACCAGGTCAGCAGAGCTTTTTTAGAGCCACCAGGTCAGCAGAGCTGCTTTAGAGCCACCAGGTCAGCAGAGCAGCTTTAGAGCTAGAGAACCAGGTCAGCAGAGCTGCTTTAGAGCCAGGTCAGCAGAGCTGATTTAGAGGGAGAGAACAAGGTCAGCAGAGATGCTCTAGAGCCAGAGAACCAGGTCAACAGAGCTGCTTCAAAGCCAGAGAACCAGGTCAGCAGAGCTGATTTAGAGCCATAGAACCAGGTCAGCAGAGCTGCTTTAGAGCCAGAGAACGAGGTCAGCAGAGCTACTTCAAAGCCAGAGAACCAGGTTAGCAGAGCTGCTTAAGAGCCATAGAACCAGGTCAGCAGAGCTGATTTAGAACCAGAGAACCAGGTCAGCAGAGCCGTTGTAGAGCATGAGAAGAAGGACAGCAGAGCTGCTGTAGAGCCAAAGAACCAGGTCAGCACATTTGCTTTAGAGGGAGAGAACCAGGTCAGCAGAGCCGCTTTAGAGGGAGAGAACCAAGTCAGCAGAGCTGCTTTAGAGTCAGAGAACCAGGTCAGCAGAGCAGCTTTAGAGCCAGAGAACCAGGTCAGCTGAGCCGCTTTAGAGCCATAGAACCAGGTCAGAAGAGCTGCTCTAGTGCCTAAGAACCAGGTCAGCAGAGCTGCTCTAGAGCCAGAGAACCAGATCAGCAGAGCTGCTCTAGAGCCAGAGAACCAGGTCAGCAGAGCTGCTGTAGAGCCGGAGAAACCAGGTCAGCAGTGCTGCTCTAGAGCCAGAGAACCAGGTCAGAAGAGCTGCTGTAGAGCCAGAGAAACCAGGTCAGCAGAGCTTTTTTAGAGCCACCAGGTCAGCAGAGCTGCTTTAGAGCCACCCGGTCAGCAGAGCAGCTTTAGAGCCAGAGAACCAGGTCAGCAGAGCTGCTTTAGAGCCAGGTCAGCAGAGCTGCTTTAGAGGGAGAGAACAAGGTCAGCAGAGATGCTCTAGAGCCAGAGAACCAGGTCAGCAGAGCTGCTTTAGAGCCAGAGAACCAGGTCAGCAGAGCCGTTGTAGAGCCAGAGAACCAGGTCAGAAGAGCTGCTTTAGAGCCAGAGAACCAGGTCAGCAGAGCTGCTTTAGAGCCAGAGAACCAGGTCCGCAGAGCTGCTGTAGAGCAAGAGAAACCAGGTCAGCAGAGCTGCTTTAGAGGCAGAGAAGTAGGTCAGCGGAGCTGCTTTAGAGCCAGAGAATCAGGACAGCAGAGCTGCTTTAGAGGGAGAGAACCCGGTCAGCAGAGATGCTCTAGAGCCAGAGAAACAGGTCAGCAGAGCTGCTTCAAAGCCAGAGAACCAGGTCAGCAGAGCTGCTTTAGAGCCATAGAACCAGGTCAGCAGAGCTGTTCTAGAGCCTGAGAACAAGGTAGGAAGAGCTACTGTAGAGCAGGAGAACCAGGTCAGCAGAGCTGCTTTAGAGGAAGAGAACCAGGTCAGAAGAGCCACTTTAGAGCCAGAGAACCAGGTCAGCAGAGCCGCTTTAGAGGGAGAGAACCCGGTCAGCAGAGATGCTCTAGAGCCAGAGAATCAGGTCAGCAGAGCTGCTTCAAAGCCAGAGAACCAGGTCAGCAGAGCCGCTTTAGAGCCATAGAACCAGGTCAGCAGAGCTGCTCTAGTGCCGGAGAACCAGGTCAGCAGAGCTGCTCTAGAGCAAGAGAACCAGATCAGAAGAGCTGTTCTAGAGCATTAGAACCAGGTCCGCAGAGCTGCAGTAGAGCAAGAGAAACCAGGTCAACAGAGCTGCTTTAGACGGAGAGAACCTGGTCAGCAGAGATGCTCTAGAGCCATAGAAACCGGTCAGCAGAGCTGCTTCAAAGCCAGACAACCAGGTCAGCAGAGCTGCTTTAAAGCCATAGAACCAGGTCAGCAGAGTTGCTCTAGAGCCAGAGAACCAGGTCAGCTGAGCTGCTCTAGTGCCGGAGAACCAGGTCAGCAGAGCTGCTCTAGAGCCAGAGAACCAGATCAGAAGAGCTGTTCTAGAGCCTAAGAACCAGGTCCGCAGAGCTGCAGTAGAGCAAGAGAAACCAGGACAGCAGAGCTGCTTTAGAGGGAGATAACTCGGTCAGCAGAGATGCTCTAGAGCCAGAGAACCAGGTCAGCCGAGCTGCTTTAAAGCCAGAGAACCAGGTCAGCAGAGCTGCTTTAGAGCAAGAGAACCAGATCAGCAGAGCTGCTCTAGAACCTAAGAACCAGGTCAGCAGTACTGCTCTAGAGGCAGAGAACCAGGTCAGAAGAGCTGCTGTAGAGCCAGAGAAACCAGGTCAGCAGAGCTGCTTTAGAGGGAGAGAACCAGGTCAGCAGAGCTGCTTTAGAGCCAGAGAACCAGGTCAGCAGAGCTGCTTTAGAGCCAGAGAACCAGGTCAGCAGAGCTGCTTTAGAGCCAGAGGACCAGGTCAGCAGAGCTGCTTTAGAGCCACCAGGTCAGCAGAGCTGCTTTAGAGCCAGATAACCAGGTCAGCAGAGCTGTTTTAGAGGGAGAGAACAAGGTCAGCAGAGATGCTCAAGAGCCAGAGAACCAGGTCAGCAGAGCTGCTGTGAGCCGGAGAAACCAGGTCAGCAGTGCTGCTTTAGAGGGAGAGAACCAGATCAGCAGAGCCGCTTTAGGGCCAGAGAACCAGGTCAGCAGAGCTGCTCTAGAGCCTATGAACCAGGTCAGCAGAGCTGCTCTAGAGGCAGATAACCAGGTCAGCAGAGCTGCTGTAGAGCCAGAGAACCAGGTCAGCAGAGCTGCTTTAGAGCCAGAGAACCAGGTCAGCAGAGCCGTTGTAGAGCCAGAGAACCAGGTCAGCAGAGCTGTTGTAGAGCCAGAGAACCAGGTCAGAAGAGCTGCTCTAGAGCCTAGGAACCAGGTCTGCAGAGCTGCTGTAGAGCAAGAGAAACCAAGTCAGCAGAGCCGCTTTAGAGCCAGAGAACCAGGTCAGCAGAGCTGCTCTAGAGCCTAAGAACCAGGTCAGCAGAGCTGCTCTAGAGGCAGAGAACCAGGTCAGCAGAGCTTCTCTAGAGGCAGAGAACCAGGTCAGCAGAGTTGCTGTAGAGCGAGAGAACCAAGTCAGCAGAGCTGCTTTAGAGCCAGAGAACCAGGTCAGCAGAGCCGTTGTAGAGCCAGAGAACCAGGTCAGAAGAGCTGTTCTAGAGCCTAAGAACCAGGTCCGTAGAGCTGCTTTAGAGCAAGAGAAACCAGGTCAGCAGAGATGCTCTAGAGCCAGAGAAACAGGTCAGCAGAGCTGCTTCAGAGCCAGAGAACCAGGTCAGCAGAGCTGCTTTAGAGCCATAGAACCAGGTCAGCAGAGCTGTTGTAGAGCCTGAGAACAAGGTTAGCAGAGCTACTGTAGAGCCAGAGAACCATGTCAGCAGAGCTGCTTTAGAGGAAGAGAACCAGGTCAGCAGAGCCACTGTAGAGCCAGAGAACCAGGTCAGCAAAGCCGCTTTAGGGCCAGAGAACCAGGTCAGCAGAGCCGCACTAGAGCCAGAGAACCAGGTCAGCAGAGCCGCTTTAGAGCCATAGAACCAGGTCTGAAGAGCTGCTCTAGAGCCTAAGAACCAGGTCAGCAGAGCTGCTCTAGAGCCAGAGAACCAGATCAGCAGAGCTGCTGTAGAGCCAGAGAAACCAGGTCAGCAGAGCTGCTTTAGAGGCAGAGAACTAGGTCAGCAGAGCTGCTTTAGAGCCAGAGAATCAGATCAGCAGAGCTGCTGTAGAGCCAGAGACAGAGGAGCTGCTTTAGAGGGAGAGAACCCAGTCAGCAGAGATGCTCTAGAGCCAGAGAACCAGGTCAGCAGAGCTGCTTCAAAGCCAGAGAACCAGGTCAGCAGAGCTGCTTTAGATCCATAGAACCAGGTCAGCAGAGCTGTTGTAGAGCCTGAGAACAAGGTCAGCAGAGCTACTGTAGAGCCAGAGACAGAGGAGCTGCTTTAGAGGGAGAGAACCCAGTCAGCAGAGATGCTCTAGAGCCAGAGAACCAGGTCAGCAGAGCTGCTTCAAAGCTAGAGAACCAGGTCCGCAGAGCTGCTGTAGAGCAAGAGAACCAGGTCAGCAGAGCTGCTTTAGAGGAAGAGAATCAGGTCAGCAGAGCCACTTTAGAGCCAGAGAACCAGGTCAGCAAAGCTGCTTGAGGGCCAGAGGAGCTGCTTTAGAGCCAGAGAACAAGGTCAGCAGAGCCGCACTAGAGCCAGAGAACCAGGTCAGCAGAGCCGCTTTAGAGCCATAGAACCTGGTCAGAAGAGTTGCTCTAGAGCCTAAGAACCAGGTCAGCAGAGCTGCTCTAGAGCCAGAGAACCAGATCAGCAGAGCTGCTGTAGAGCCGGAGAAACCAGGTCAGCAGTGTTGGTTTAGAGGGAGAGAACCAGTTCAGCAGAGCTGCTTTAGAGCCAGAGAACCAGATCAGCAGAGCTGCTCTGGAGCCAGAGAACCAGGTCAGAAGAGCTGCTGTAGAGCCAGAGAAACCAGGTCAGCAGAGCTTTTTTAGAGCCACCAGGTCAGCAGAGCTGCTTTAGAGCCACCAGGTCAGCAGAGCAGCTTTAGAGCTAGAGAACCAGGTCAGCAGAGCTGCTTTAGAGCCAGGTCAGCAGAGCTGATTTAGAGGGAGAGAACAAGGTCAGCAGAGATGCTCTAGAGCCAGAGAACCAGGTCAACAGAGCTGCTTCAAAGCCAGAGAACCAGGTCAGCAGAGCTGATTTAGAGCCATAGAACCAGGTCAGCAGAGCTGCTTTAGAGCCAGAGAACGAGGTCAGCAGAGCTACTTCAAAGCCAGAGAACCAGGTTAGCAGAGCTGCTTAAGAGCCATAGAACCAGGTCAGCAGAGCTGATTTAGAACCAGAGAACCAGGTCAGCAGAGCCGTTGTAGAGCATGAGAAGAAGGACAGCAGAGCTGCTGTAGAGCCAAAGAACCAGGTCAGCACATTTGCTTTAGAGGGAGAGAACCAGGTCAGCAGAGCCGCTTTAGAGGGAGAGAACCAAGTCAGCAGAGCTGCTTTAGAGTCAGAGAACCAGGTCAGCAGAGCAGCTTTAGAGCCAGAGAACCAGGTCAGCTGAGCCGCTTTAGAGCCATAGAACCAGGTCAGAAGAGCTGCTCTAGTGCCTAAGAACCAGGTCAGCAGAGCTGCTCTAGAGCCAGAGAACCAGATCAGCAGAGCTGCTCTAGAGCCAGAGAACCAGGTCAGCAGAGCTGCTGTAGAGCCGGAGAAACCAGGTCAGCAGTGCTGCTCTAGAGCCAGAGAACCAGGTCAGAAGAGCTGCTGTAGAGCCAGAGAAACCAGGTCAGCAGAGCTTTTTTTAGAGCCACCAGGTCAGCAGAGCTGCTTTAGAGCCACCAGGTCAGCAGAGCAGCTTTAGAGCCAGAGAACCAGGTCAGCAGAGCTGCTTTAGAGCCAGGTCAGCAGAGCTGCTTTAGAGGGAGAGAACAAGGTCAGCAGAGATGCTCTAGAGCCAGAGAACCAGGTCAGCAGAGCTGCTTTAGAGCCAGAGAACCAGGTCAGCAGAGCCGTTGTAGAGCCAGAGAACCAGGTCAGAAGAGCTGCTTTAGAGCCAGAGAACCAGGTCAGCAGAGCTGCTTTAGAGCCAGAGAACCAGGTCCGCAGAGCTGCTGTAGAGCAAGAGAAACCAGGTCAGCAGAGCTGCTTTAGAGGCAGAGAAGTAGGTCAGCGGAGCTGCTTTAGAGCCAGAGAATCAGGACAGCAGAGCTGCTTTAGAGGGAGAGAACCCGGTCAGCAGAGATGCTCTAGATCCAGAGAAACAGGTCAGCAGAGCTGCTTCAAAGCCAGAGAACCAGGTCAGCAGAGCTGCTTTAGAGCCATAGAACCAGGTCAGCAGAGCTGTTCTAGAGCCTGAGAACAAGGTAGGAAGAGCTACTGTAGAGCAGGAGAACCAGGTCAGCAGAGCTGCTTTAGAGGAAGAGAACCAGGTCAGAAGAGCCACTTTAGAGCCAGAGAACCAGGTCAGCAGAGCCGCTTTAGAGGGAGAGAACCCGGTCAGCAGAGATGCTCTAGAGCCAGAGAATCAGGTCAGCAGAGCTGCTTCAAAGCCAGAGAACCAGGTCAGCAGAGCCGCTTTAGAGCCATAGAACCAGGTCAGCAGAGCTGCTCTAGTGCCGGAGAACCAGGTCAGCAGAGCTGCTCTAGAGCAAGAGAACCAGATCAGAAGAGCTGTTCTAGAGCATTAGAACCAGGTCCGCAGAGCTGCAGTAGAGCAAGAGAAACCAGGTCAACAGAGCTGCTTTAGACGGAGAGAACCTGGTCAGCAGAGATGCTCTAGAGCCATAGAAACCGGTCAGCAGAGCTGCTTCAAAGCCAGACAACCAGGTCAGCAGAGCTGCTTTAAAGCCATAGAACCAGGTCAGCAGAGTTGCTCTAGAGCCAGAGAACCAGGTCAGCAGAGCTGCTCTAGTGCCGGAGAACCAGGTCAGCAGAGCTGCTCTAGAGCCAGAGAACCAGACCAGAAGAGCTGTTCTAGAGCCTAAGAAGCAGGTCCGCAGAGCTGCAGTAGAGCAAGAGAAACCAGGACAGCAGAGCTGCTTTAGAGGGAGATAACCCGGTCAGCAGAGATGCTCTAGAGCCAGAGAACCAGGTCAGCAGAGCTGCTTTAGAGCCAGAGAACCAGGTCAGCAGAGCTGCTTTAGAGCCAGAGGATCAGGTCAGCAGAGCTGCTTTAGAGCCACCAGTTCAGCAGAGCTGCTTTAGAGCCAGAGAACCAGGTCAGCAGAGCTGCTTTAAAAGGAGATAACAAGGTCAGCAGAGATGCTCTAGAGCCAGAGAACCAGGTCAGCAGAGCTGCTGTAGAGCCGGAAAAACCAGGTCAGCAGTGCGGCTTTAGAGGGAGAGAACCAGATCAGCAGAGCCGCTTTAGAGCCAGAGAACCAGGTCAGCAGAGCTGCTCTAGAGCCTAAGAACCAGGTCAGCAGAGCTGCTCTAGAGGTAGAGAACCAGGTCAGCAGAGCTGCTGTAGAGCCAGAGAACCAGGTCAGCAGAGCTGCTTTAGAGCCAGAGAACCAGGTCAGCAGAGCTGTTGTAGAGCCAGAGAACCAGGTCAGAAGAGCTGCTCTAGAGCCTAGTAACCAGGTCCGCAGTGCTGCTGTAGAGCAAGAGAAACCAAGTCAGCAGAGCCGCTTTAGAGCCAGAGAACCAGGTCAGCAGAGCTGCTCTAGAGCCTAAGAACCAGGTCAGCAGAGCTGCTCTAGAGGCAGAGAACCAGGTCAGCAGAGCTTCTCTAGAGGCAGAGAACCAGGTCAGCAGAGTTGCTGTAGAGCGAGAGAACCAAGTCAGCAGTGCTGCTTTAGAGCCAGAGAACCAGGTCAGCAGAGCCGTTGTAGAGCCAGAGAACCAGGTCAGAAAAGCTGTTCTAGAGCCTAAGAACCAGGTCCGCAGAGCTGCTTTAGAGAAAGAGAAACCAGGTCAGCAGAGCTGCTTTAGAGGCAGAGAACTAGGTCAGCAGAGCTGCTTTAGAGCCAAAGAATCAGGACAGCAAAGCTGCTTTAGAGGGAGGGAATCCGGTCAGCAGAGATGCTCTAGAGCCAGAGAACCAGGTCAGCAGAGCTGCTTCAGAGCCAGAGAACCAGGTCAGCAGAGCTGCTCTAGAGCCATAGAACCAGGTCAGCAGAGCTGTTGTAGAGCCTGAGAACAAGGTTAGCAGAGCTACTGTAGAGCCAGAGAACCATGTCAGCAGAGCTGCTTTAGAGGAAGAGAACCAGGTCAGCAGAGCCACTGTAGAGCCGGAGAACCAGGTCAGCAGAGCCGCATTAGGGCCAGAGAACCAGGTCAGCAGAGCTGCTTTAGAGCCAGAGAACAAGATCAGCAGAGCCGCACTAGAGCCAGAGAACCAGGTCAGCAGAGCCGCTTTAGAGCCATAGAACCAGGTCTGAAGAGCTGATCTAGAGCCTAAGAACCAGGTCAGCAGAGCTGCTCTAGAGCCAGAGAACCAGATCAGCAGAGCTGCTGTAGAGCCAGAGAAACCAGGTCAGCAGAGCTGCTTTAGAGGCAGAGAACTAGGTCAGCAGAGCTGCTTTAGAGCCAGAGAATCAGATCAGCAGAGCTGCTGTAGAGCCAGAGACAGAGGAGCTGCTTTAGAGGGAGAGAACCCAGTCAGCAGAGATGCTCTAGAGCCAGAGAACCAGGTCAGCAGAGCTGCTTCAAAGCCAGAGAACCAGGTCAGCAGAGCTGCTTTAGAGCCATAGAACCAGGTCAGCAGAGCTGTTGTAGAGCCTGAGAACAAGGTCAGCAGAGCTACTGTAGAGCCAGAGACAGAGGAGGTGCTTTAGAGGGAGAGAACCCAGTCAGCAGAGATGCTCTAGAGCCAGAGAACCAGGTCAGCAGAGCTGCTTCAAAGCTAGAGAACCAGGTCCGCAGAGCTGCTGTAGAGCAAGAGAACCAGGTCAGCAGAGCTGCTTTAGAGGAAGAGAACCAGGTCAGCAGAGCCACTTTAGAGCCAGAGAACCAGGTCAGCAAAGCTGCTTGAGGGCCAGAGGAGCTGCTTTAGAGCCAGAGAACAAGGTCAGCAGAGCCACACTAGAGCCAGAGAACCAGGTCAGCAGAGCCGCTTTAGAGCCATAGAACCTGGTCAGAAGAGTTGCTCTAGAGCCTAAGAACCAGGTCAGCAGAGCTGCTCTAGAGCCAGAGAACCAGATCAGCAGAGCTGCTGTAGAGCCGGAGAAACCAGGTCAGCAGTGCTGGTTTAGAGGGAGAGAACCAGGTCAGCAGAGCTGCTTTAGAGCCAGAGAACCAGATCAGCAGAGCTGCTCTGGAGCCAGAGAACCAGGTCAGAAGAGCTGCTGTAGAGCCAGAGAAACCAGGTCAGCAGAGCTTTTTTAGAGCCACCAGGTCAGCAGAGCTGCTTTAGAGCCACCAGGTCAGCAGAGCAGCTTTAGAGCTAGAGAACCAGGTCATCAGAGCTGCTTTAGAGCCAGGTCAGCAGAGCTGATTTAGAGGGAGAGAACAAGGTCAGCAGAGATGCTCTAGAGCCAGAGAACCAGGTCAGCAGAGCTGCTTCAAAGCCAGAGAACCAGGTCAGCAGAGCTGATTTAGAGCCATAGAACCAGGTCAGCAGAGCTGCTTTAGAGCCAGAGAACGAGGTCAGCAGAGCTACTTCAAAGCCAGAGAACCAGGTTAGCAGAGCTGCTTAAGAGCCATAGAACCAGGTCAGCAGAGCTGATTTAGAACCAGAGAACCAGGTCAGCAGAGCCGTTGTAGAGCATGAGAAGAAGGACAGCAGAGCTGCTGTAGAGCCAAAGAACCAGGTCAGCACATTTGCTTTAGAGGGAGAGAACCAGGTCAGCAGAGCCGCTTTAGAGGGAGAGAACCAAGTCAGCAGAGCTGCTTTAGAGTCAGAGAACCAAGTCAGCAGAGCAGCTTTAGAGCCAGAGAACCAGGTCAGCTGAGCCGCTTTAGAGCCATAGAACCAGGTCAGAAGAGCTGCTCTAGTGCCTAAGAACCAGGTCAGCAGAGCTGCTCTAGAGCCAGAGAACCAGATCAGCAGAGCTGCTCTAGAGCCAGAGAACGAGGTCAGCAGAGCTGCTGTAGAGCCGGAGAAACCAGGTCAGCAGTGCTGCTCTAGAGCCAGAGAACCAGGTCAGAAGAGCTGCTGTAGAGCCAGAGAAACCAGGTCAGCAGAGCTTTTTTAGAGCCACCAGGTCAACAGAGCTGCTTTAGAGCCACCAGGTCAGCAGAGCAGCTTTAGAGCCAGAGAACCAGGTCAGCAGAGCTGCTTTAGAGCCAGGTCAGCAGAGCTGCTTTAGAGGGAGAGAACAAGGTCAGCAGAGATGCTCTAGAGCCAGAGAACCAGGTCAGCAGAGCTGCTTTAGAGCCAGAGAACCAGGTCAGCAGAGCCGTTGTAGAGCCAGAGAACCAGGTCAGAAGAGCTGCTTTAGAGCCAGAGAACCAGGTCAGCAGAGCTGCTTTAGAGCCAGAGAACCAGGTCCGCAGAGCTGCTGTAGAGCAAGAGAAACCAGGTCAGCAGAGCTGCTTTAGAGGCAGAGAAGTAGGTCAGCGGAGCTGCTTTAGAGCCAGAGAATCAGGACAGCAGAGCTGCTTTAGAGGGAGAGAACCCGGTCAGCAGAGATGCTCTAGAGCCAGAGAAACAGGTCAGCAGAGCTGCTTCAAAGCCAGAGAACCAGGTCAGCAGAGCTGCTTTAGAGCCATAGAACCAGGTCAGCAGAGCTGTTCTGGAGCCTGAGAACAAGGTAGGAAGAGCTACTGTAGAGCAGGAGAACCAGGTCAGCAGAGCTGCTTTAGAGGAAGAGAACCAGGTCAGAAGAGCCACTTTAGAGCCAGAGAACCAGGTCAGCAGAGCCGCTTTAGAGGGAGAGAACCCGGTCAGCAGAGATGCTCTAGAGCCAGAGAATCAGGTCAGCAGAGCTGCTTCAAAGCCAGAGAACCAGGTCAGCAGAGCCGCTTTAGAGCCATAGAACCAGGTCAGCAGAGCTGCTCTAGTGCCGGAGAACCAGGTCAGCAGAGCTGCTCTAGAGCAAGAGAACCAGATCAGAAGAGCTGTTCTTGAGCATTAGAACCAGGTCCGCAGAGCTGCAGTAGAGCAAGAGAAACCAGGTCAACAGAGCTGCTTTAGACGGAGAGAACCTGGTCAGCAGAGATGCTCTAGAGCCATAGAAACCGGTCAGCAGAGCTGCTTCAAAGCCAGACAACCAGGTCAGCAGAGCTGCTTTAAAGCCATAGAACCAGGTCAGCAGAGTTGCTCTAGAGCCAGAGAACCAGGTCAGCAGAGCTGCTCTAGTGCTGGAGAACCAGGTCAGCAGAGCTGCTCTAGAGCCAGAGAACCAGACCAGAAGAGCTGTTCTAGAGCCTAAGAAGCAGGTCCGCAGAGCTGCAGTAGAGCAAGAGAAACCAGGACAGCAGAGCTGCTTTAGAGGGAGATAACCCGGTCAGCAGAGATGCTCTAGAGCCAGAGAACCAGGTCAGCAGAGCTGCTTTAGAGCCAGAGAACCAGGTCAGCAGAGCTGCTTTAGAGCCAGAGGATCAGGTCAGCAGAGCTGCTTTAGAGCCACCAGTTCAGCAGAGCTGCTTTAGAGCCAGAGAACCAGGTCAGCAGAGCTGCTTTAAAAGGAGAGAACAAGGTCAGCAGAGATGCTCTAGAGCCAGAGAACCAGGTCAGCAGAGCTGCTGTAGAGCCGGAGAAACCAGGTCAGCAGTGCGGCTTTAGAGGGAGAGAACCAGATCAGCAGAGCCGCTTTAGAGCCAGAGAACCAGGTCAGCAGAGCTGCTCTAGAGCCTAAGAACCAGGTCAGCAGAGCTGCTCTAGAGGTAGAGAACCAGGTCAGCAGAGCTGCTGTAGAGCCAGAGAACCAGGTCAGCAGAGCTGCTTTAGAGCCAGAGAACCAGGTCAGCATAGCTGTTGTAGAGCCTGAGAACCAGGTCAGAAGAGCTGCTCTAGAGCCTAGTAACCAGGTCCGCAGTGCTGCTGTAGAGCAAGAGAAACCAAGTCAGCAGAGCCGCTTTAGAGCCAGAGAACCAGGTCAGCAGAGCTGCTCTAGAGCCTAAGAACCAGGTCAGCAGAGCTGCTCTAGAGGCAGAGAACCAGGTCAGCAGAGCTTCTCTAGAGGCAGAGAACCAGGTCAGCAGAGTTGCTGTAGAGCGAGAGAACCAAGTCAGCAGAGCTGCTTTAGAGCCAGAGAATCAGGTCAGCAGAGCCGTTGTAGAGCCAGAGAACCAGGTCAGAAGAGCTGTTCTAGAGCCTAAGAACCAGGTCCGCAGAGCTGCTTTAGAGAAAGAGAAACCAGGTCAGCAGAGCTGCTTTAGAGGCAGAGAACTAGGTCAGCAGAGCTGCTTTAGAGCCAAAGAATCAGGACAGCAAAGCTGCTTTAGAGGGAGGGAATCCGGTCAGCAGAGATGCTCTAGAGCCAGAGAACCAGGTCAGCAGAGCTGCTTCAGAGCCAGAGAACCAGGTCAGCAGAGCTGCTCTAGAGCCATAGAACCAGGTCAGCAGAGCTGTTGTAGAGCCTGAGAACAAGGTTAGCAGAGCTACTGTAGAGCCAGAGAACCATGTCAGCAGAGCTGCTTTAGAGGAAGAGAACCAGGTCAGCAGAGCCACTGTAGAGCCGGAGAACCAGGTCAGCAGAGCCGCTTTAGGGCCAGAGAACCAGGTCAGCAGAGCTGCTTTAGAGCCAGAGAACAAGATCAGCAGAGCCGCACTAGAGCCAGAGAACCAGGTCAGCAGAGCCGCTTTAGAGCCATAGAACCAGGTCTGAAGAGCTGATCTAGAGCCTAAGAACCAGGTCAGCAGAGCTGCTCTAGAGCCAGAGAACCAGATCAGCAGAGCTGCTGTAGAGCCAGAGAAACCAGGTCAGCAGAGCTGCTTTAGAGGCAGAGAACTAGGTCAGCAGAGCTGCTTTAGAGCCAGAGAATCAGATCAGCAGAGCTGCTGTAGAGCCAGAGACAGAGGAGCTGCTTTAGAGGGAGAGAACCCAGTCAGCAGAGATGCTCTAGAGCCAGAGAACCAGGTCAGCAGAGCTGCTTCAAAGCCAGAGAACCAGGTCAGCAGAGCTGCTTTAGAGCCATAGAACCAGGTCAGCAGAGCTGTTGTAGAGCCTGAGAACAAGGTCAGCAGAGCTACTGTAGAGCAAGAGAACCAGGTCAGCAGAGCTGCTTTAGAGGAAGAGAACCAGGTCCACAGAGCCACTTTAGAGCCAGAGAACCAGGTCAGCAAAGCTGCTTGAGGGCCAGAGGAGCTGCTTTAGAGCCAGAGAACAAGGTCAGCAGAGCCGCACTAGAGCCAGAGAACCAGGTCAGCAGAGCCGCTTTAGAGCAATAGAACCAGGTTAGAAGAGCTGCTCTAGAGCCTAAGAACAAGGTCAGCAGAGCTGCTCTAGAGCCAGAGAATGTGGTACTTTGAAATTTGCGACCGCGTGGGAGACAGGGCCCTACCCCTGTCTATCCCGGTATTAGCGAATGGTCAATGCGAATGGTCAATGCGGTATGTACAAGTGCTTTGTATAACGTTCTAGCTATGAATGCACTGTGTATACGATATTATACATCACTACGTGGGTTCCATCTTAGAGCGGTGGCCATCTTATGGTTGCCCTCACATAGGCTACATATTATGAAGCAAATACAGGCCTTTAGAGCACATGTGCCTTCCTTTGACTTCTCTGTGACCTGGGCAGCTTGGCTCCGCTGCCCCAGGTCAGTCCGGTCTCACGAGCTCCCCGTCCTACGGCCACCTGTGATTAGCATCAGGGTTTGACACACCATAAAGCCTTTTCATCCCACACAAGCCTTCGGCTAATCTCTTTCACACCTGACTCTTCCTGCTTTATGGCTTGTTTTCCAAACAGGAGATGCTCGTGTTTATTGGGGCCTGTTGATATCTGATGTGGGATGGCCATATCGTAAAACAAGGAATGTGTGCCTGAAGCATGATATTTTGTATTTAAGGAGAAGCCCGTTTCTGTAACTTTAAGCAGTCTCCTGAGAACATACATGCTGTTGTACTTCTCGGATACCTGTAATTGGTCTGCAGCCAATAAACTGATCTTTGACTTCACCCAGAAGACTCTGTGTTTCTGTAGGTCTGAAACAGGAAAGAACCCGAAGTCTTAGGGTGTGTTCCCCTGCACCGCTGGGCTTAAAATTCCCAGTACTTCAGTTGGCGCCCAACGTGGGGTGATTTCAGCGGTACCGGTCCAAGCCAGAGGTTCGTGAGGAGCTTCGTGTTGAAATTCTGGAGGAAGGCCGCCACTTCATCGACCCCTGCATGTCGACGTGGTCCGAAAGTCTTTTCTGCGAGGTTCTCCGCGTCCCGACGGCTACGAAGGACTGCTGCCCTGATTAATCGCCCTGTTTTGGACCCTTGACGATTTTTGTAGAGCGAAACAATATAGAGAGTCTTCTGGTGACACCATCGATCATCGATATTCAGTTAAGTATAAGTGGAGCGTCTCCCAGTTTGAATTTGGTATCCTTCGGGATCGCTTTTGATTTGGAGCTTGCAAGTCCCAAAGCCAGAGGACTCGTGTATTCACGAGACTATCGTAATCGATAATCCTTTGACGTTTGAAGCTAGACTAGTGAGCAAAGATGCCTGGTGCTAGTGTATTTGGAAGATTGTTTTGTTTTGGTTGTGGAAGGGATTTCCAGTTAGAGGATTCATGTCCGGTTCCTCCAATTGGAACTCCAACTTATGAGCTTTATGTAAAACATGGCGTGGGCCCCATTGCATATAATGAAGTATGGATCCGATACACCAGAAAGGACGGTGTTTTAAAATGGCCCCAAAATGGTAGTTTCGATACCGATATTTTAGATAATTTGGAAGTGAAATTGTTTAAAAAGAAAGCCCGGCCGGCGATGTTTGATTCTTTCCGCCTATGGCGAAAGGAAGCCAAACAGAAGGAAATTAAGCTAGCGAAAAGGAATAAGAGAGAAAGAGGTATGTCAATGGTGCAAGCAGCTGTGCAATTTAAAGATAATGAGGAGGAACAAATGAATGAACAGTTACATAGACAGCGCAAACTAGGGATCGATAAATGTTACCCTGTTTTGTCACCCCTTGTGCAAGATGAGACAAAAGAGAAAGAGAAAGATTCCTTAATGTCCCATTTGCTAAGTTCGCCACCCCCGTATGCGCAAAATGCCACCGCACCTCCACAGCTTGTAAATGTGCAGCCTCCAGTAAATATGCCGCAAGCCTTCCCACAGGCGCCAGCTCCTCCTCAGCTGGCTCCTATCCCTGCAGTGCAGCCCTCTCAAGGGCCGCCAGTTTTACTATCCGTTGCCCCTGCGCTTCCTGCGACTTTGCCTAACATATCAGCTGCCTCCCCTGGCGCTCCTTCTTGCACTACCCCTGTACCTGTATCTGACTCCGTTTTTCTGCCCTCTGTCTATCTCCCCGTTTTCGCCTCAACTTCTCCTTCAGCACGACAACGACTAGCTAATGTAGTTACTAGTTTAATGTCGCCTCTCTTTGGGTCATCTACTGCGACTCCTGGCTTACAGCGTAAGCAATTGCGCAGTCAGCTGCCTGGTCCTGACGAGAAAGAGGTGTTAGATCATCTGGCGCGTAGGTGGATTGGTTTCCCTTCACTCTATAATGTGGAATCAGTTGTTAACGTTTTTCACCAATGGGATGCCCCAAAACAGAGATATGTCTTTGACAAAATGTGTGAATGCCTCTATGAGGAATTGGAGGATCAGGGTTCAAACACAATCCCGCAAGAATTGTGTCGAGTGCGATTTGATTTTGAAGCAGGTACAATTGTGGGTCCCAATGTAGATAAAGCAGTTGCGATTTTACTGTCCTTCATAAATGATGATTGCCAGCAATCGTTGTTTGAGCAGGATTTCCCTGTGGGGAAGAAGGTAAAAGCACGCCAATATCCAATGCGTGAGGTTCCTCCAGTTTGGAGACCTGGTGATTTGGCTGCTAACCCACCTGTTCAGCCATATTTTCAGCGTGTTTGGGTGCATGTCCCTTGGAAGCGATCTGAGGTGTTAGCGCTTAAGCAGACATTGCCTGACCCCCGTAAAAACCATACAGGATATTATAAGGAGTTATCACAAACTGCAGAATCGTGTGTAATGAATCTGGCTGACATAGATATGTTGTTTGGGAATGTGGTTCCACAGCCTTTATGGGGATCCATTCATAATGTAGATCACGCGGCAGAATTGGGTAACACATGGGCTAATATCATTGCTGCAGATGCTGGCCAAGTTGGTGGCGCGAAACCTGGCCCTTTGGTAGCAGAACTCCCTGGTAGAATTATTACCCACATGAAGACTATAATGCCCGCGATGCACGTAAATTGGGATAAACTGTCCGCATGCAAGCAGAAGAAAGATGAGACAGTGTCCGATTTCTTTACCAGGTTTGAAGAAACGTTTATCGACCACAGTGGTCAAGACATGAGCACTGAAGGTGGCCAACGGTTATTTATGGATAAATTTGTACAGAATCTACTTCCCGAGTTGTGTAAGAAATTAAAAGATTCAGAAAGTTCTTGGGCTGTTTCCTCTTCAGCGCAAATACTGGCTACTGCACAGTATTATGAAAATAGAGACAAAGATGAGAAGGATAGAACAGATAAGAAAACGAAAGAACTGAAAACAAAGGTCCTCTTGCAGCAGGCTTATCCGCCACGTGGAGGACATAATAATTATAGGCAAACACAAGGTATCTATCAGCAACCCCAACGATTTCAGAATAATCAGCAAATGAATGGGTATTATCAACCACGCATCCCTGTAGGTCCCAATCAATGTTCATATTGCAGAGAGGAAGGTCATTTCAAGTATAGTTGTCCTAAATTAATGCAGCGTAACAGTAATGCGTATGGCGCAAGAGGTAGAGGTGGTCAGCAAGCTCCTAGAGGTAGGGGGCGTGGAAATGTTCCCCAGAACGCGCGTCCTCTTCCGCCTCAAAATACGATAAATAGCTTTGATCAGCAAGCCAATGCAACTGGTAATACAGCTCAGTACTACAATAATGATTATTATGCAGAAGACGACAATGTAGAAGATAATGATTACTAGGACAGCCGTAGACAGAGAGAGGGAGTTGTTTCAGTGCCAGTGGATCAGAGTGGATCGTATGTTAAGGTGACTACAGCAAATGTAACGGAGCCCTTTCTGCTGGATACTGGTGCTGCAAAGAGTTCAATCATGCATTCAAAACTCCCTGGCGCGTCTTTGTCTGGCGAAATGAATGTCTCAGTAGGTTTTTCTGGTGCCCCAGTTAGGAACCCGATTTCTAGTCCTATGTCACTTTCTGTTGGACCTTGTGAGCTAAAAGCACCTCTCATCCTAACAACAGGTTGTGGTCAAAATTTGCTAGGATTAGATTTTCTAAAAAGATTGCATGCAACACTATATTGTTCTCCCTCAGGAGTGCAACTTACATTAGGTAAGAAAGTGATTTCCCCGATGTATTTGTCTAAGAATGCAATGCCGCCTGAGTTGTCATCCCTTCCGGATGTCCTTTGGGCTACTGGTCCCAATGACGTGGGTCTCCTGGAAATACCGCCATACGTGGTCACTTTAAAAGCCAATGTTAGATTGCCACGTATTCCCCAGTATAAGATCTCCAATGAAGGTCAGAAAGCGTTGTTAGCAATTGTCAGTGATTTGATTAAAAAGGGTGTAATTGAAGAGACAAGAGGCAACGTTTGCAATAGTCCTGTTTTACCTGTCTTAAAACGAACGAACCCTTCACAGCCACCTGTTTACAGATTTGTGATTGATCTTAGAGAGGTTAATAAGATTGTTGTGCCACAGTTTCCAGTTGTCCCTGATATAACTGCCTTGTTAACTATGATTCCACCCTCCGCTGCATGGTTCTCAGTGATCGATCTAAAGAATGCTTTCTTTAGCATCCCAATTGCAGAGGAGAGCAGAGACATTTTTGGCTTCAGTTTAGGAGGTCGCAGCTTCCGCTTTAAACGCGCTCCACAGGGCTACTGTGAAAGTCCATCAATATACAGTCAAGCTTTAAAAGCGCAGCTTGATGCACTTGTTTTACCTAGTGGTGCTACCCTCATTCAGTACGTTGACGATTTACTAATCGCCGCGGATACTGAAAAGATTTGTAAAGAAGCTACATTGTCATTGTTTCGTCATTTGTCTGCCTTTCATCACAAAGTGTCTCTCTCAAAGCTGCAATATTGTCGACAAGAAGTGACCTACTTAGGTCATCTCTTATCGAAGGAGGGAAGGAAACTGACCCCAGAAAGAATTCAAGCCATTGCACAATTGAGTGTGCCTAGAACACAGAGAGAAGTGCGTGCTTTCTTGGGCATCACTTCATACTGTAGGCACTGGATACCAAATTTTTCTTTGCTGGCAAAACCTTTGTTAGCATTAACATGTAAAGACACACCAAATCCTATCCCGTGGTCTGAAGAGTGTCAGAAAAGTTGTTTGGAATTGCGTAATGCCTTGTGTTCAGCTCCTGTGTTGGGTACCCCTGACTACAGCAAGCCTTTTACATTGTATGTTCATGAAAAAGATGGTTGCGCATTATCAGTGTTGACACAGCCTTTTGGCGACAGACCGCGTCCATGCGCATATTTTTCGTCAACCTTGGACCCGGTAGCGAGAGCATTGCCAAGTTGTCTGAGAGCTACAGCCGCCGCAGCTATGTCTATTCGACAGTCTGCTGGACTAGTAATGGATAACACATTGATTGTTATGGTTCCACATGCTGTGGACACATTGTTAAACAGGACCAAGACACAGCACTTAACTAGTGCGCGATTATCCGGATATGAGTTGACACTGTTAGCAAATCATATACACATAAAGAGATGCAACACATTGAATCCAGCTACATTATTGCCGATTCCAGCAGACCTAGATGAGATTGAGCAACATGATTGTCTGTTCAGAACAGAAGAAGAGACAAAAGGGAGAGTGGATCTCAAAGATACTCCCCTGACTGAGTGTGATGGTACCTTATGGGTGGATGGTTCGTGCTTCAAGCTTCCGAATGGTGATACGACTGCTGCATATGCTATCACAACTTTGCACACGATTGTTGAAACTGCACGAGTGCCACATAATTCGGCTCAAGCAGCAGAACTGATTGCCCTTACAAGAGCATGCGTGTTGTCTGAAGGAATGAAAGTGAACATATATATGGATAGCCAGTACGCCTTTGGCGTGGCTCATAGTTTTGGGCTATTGTGGAAAGAACGTGGCTTCCTGACTTCGCATGGAGCCAAGATTCAGAATGGCAAGTTGGTGAATGATCTCCTTGAGTCACTGACCCTACCGTTACAAGTTGCGATTATGAAATGCAGTGCGCACAAGAAAATCACTGATGATGTTGGTCGTGGTAATGCGTTTGCTGATGAAATCGCGAAAGAAACAGCGAAAGATGTGAAGACTCGAATGTATGTTGCAGGCCCCGCAAGATGGGTTGGTGATGTTGGAATGTGTGAAAACACAATAGAGAGTGTGAAGTCCCTTCAAGCTGAAGCCACAGAGAAAGAGTTGAGCAAGTGGAGAGAAGGTACGGGTAAATTGGATGAGAATGGTTGTTGGATTGATCTGTCAGAACATAGGCGATGGTTGTTACCTGATGCATATGTGCTGCCCGTGGTTACTATGGCACATGGAATGGCACATATCAGTATGAAAGGAATCTGTAAGTTGTTGGCTCCAGTATGGTAGAATGCTGGAATTCCCAAGTGTGCAGAGAATGTGGTCAAGAATTGTATGGTATGTTTGAAATACAACCCTGGTAGGGGAACCCCAACTCCAGCTGGTCATTTTGCGCCTCCATCATATCCATTTGAAGTTCTGCAGCTAGATTTTATCCACATGGAAAGGTGCAACAACTTGAAATATGTATTGGTTGTTGTTTGCGCTTTTTCAAAATGGATAGAAGCATATCCCCTAAAAGACAACACTGCTTTATCCACAGCCAAAGCCCTTGTGAAGGAATTTTTCCCTAGGTTTGGAATGCCAAGAATGATGTGGAGTGATAATGGGAGTGAATTTGTGGGTCGAGTGATGAAGAATGTGTGTGAGGGATTAGGGATTAAGCAGAAGTTACATGCTGCAAATCACCCCCAATCAGCTGGATTAGCAGAGCGCTACAATGGCGCTCTAAAACTCAAGCTGGCCAAAATCCAGGCGAGCTCCGGTCTTAAATGGCCTGACGCTCTGCCTCTAGCGCTCCTGTCCACCAGAATGACCGCACACTCACGAGTGGGACTTAGCCCATATGAGATTATTTTTGGCCGCCCAGCCAATGTATGGGGTGTGCCAAGACCGACGAAATTCAGCGAAATCGAACATCCAGTACTGCTTGATTACTTGTATGAATTAACGGCTAAATTGCGTGTTTTACACCAACAGGTGCATGATACTCTCCCCCAGGCCTCTGAGGCTCCAGGACACCCTATCGACCCTGGCATGTGGGTGCTCATCAAGAATTTCCAGCGGAAGAGCAACGATGAGCCCCGTTGGATTGGCCCTCACCTAGTACTTCTGTCTACAAGATCAGCTGTTCGAGTAAAGGGGAAAAAGAATTGGATCCACGGCGCCCACATCAAGAGGATACCTTTGCCTCTACCGTATGACCAGTGGGTCCAGGAGGGTATCGCTGACTCTGAAACAGACACTGTACCTCGTTTTGTGCCGTTCAGTGATGCACGGGTAAGAGGCACAGCTTCAGCACAAGAAAGTGACGATATTTTACAAGAAGCTGTGCCACCGTCAAATCGATTGGACACCACAGAGCCTGAACTCTTGTTTCAAGATCAGACAGTACCTGGCCGTTTCCACTATAACCTGAGACCAAGGCCTATGGACAAATAAAGATTCCCTTACCTTTTTGTTTTTGATATTTTAGCTCTCCCATCTGAAGGACTTTCTTGATTTTTGTTTTTCGAACCACCATCCGGGTTCAGCCGCAGGGTCGCGGTGCCAAGACTTTGGGGTACAGGCCGAAGACGTTAGGTCAACGGTTCTGGTTGGTCTAGGGCGTTCCCTGGACCGACAGGCGTACTCTTTAGCAGAAGATACTCACCCACCGCGAGCGGCACGATTAGAGGATGGAGTTTTTCAAGATGGAGAGACTCGCTGAGGAAATGAACTTTAAAGCAAGAATGTGTAACATAATGAAGAGCAAACGTTTTGTATTTTTATGTCTGTTTATACTATGTAGTATGATAGTGTTTACCGTAGGATTTGTATTCTTCTCCTCTCAAGAGCCCATTGCACCCACTGTACAGCCTATACCTCCTCCTACTGGCTCCTCACACTCTTTTCACCCTCTGCCTGAACATGAACAAGCTAGACGATCAGAGTTTGTAAACAACTCGTTTATTCAGCTCCTGCACCAGCACCAACTAGTCATGAATACTACCAATTGCTGGGTGTGTGGTTTAATGCCACATACCATTAACAAAGGTATTCCTTATCTAGTGCTGCCGTTTAGTTACAATGGATCGTCATGGGCATTCCAGACCATGTTTCTCTTTGCACTGGATGCCTATTCCCCGCGACAACCGCGTTCCATCAGACCAAGCACAAATAATAAAGCTTTAATGAAAGGAGTTGCCGATATGAGCAGAGATATCGACGCATACTCATCTATTCCCAAGGAGGAATTGAGAGCTTATGTAGGGTGGAACGCGACGGGGTATAGTATTAGTCTGGGCGAAATGCAGCGAAAAATTTCATCCCCAATTTGGGTCGTACCCCACATAGGTCGGTTCTGTTTGCAAGGTAATGGTCAGAATCCAAGAGCTCAACTGGGGAGAAGTGACTGTACTGAAACGTACACTTTTCCATCACAGTTTTCCCCTGCATTTTTGGCTGCCAAGGGTACATATTTTGTCTGCAGTGACCGAGCATATACATGGTTGCCCCCTGATTTCTCGGGCACATGTTACATTGCAAATCTGCTACCGCCGACATTTACGGCTGCCTCTGACTATCACAAGACCAGAGTGGTAAGAGGCGTGATTAGTAAGGAGGATACTGCCGGTCAGGAAGCGGGAGACTTCTTTTTGGGTTTTCTGCCGTTTTGGGGACCTATGGTCAATAGTAGGAACCTGAGACAACTGACTCGTGTGGTTGAATCCGCTGTTAATGTTACGGCTGGTGCCCTTGGTAATTTGACAGCTGAGCTCCAAGCGGATCGCCTCATGACTTTGCAGAACCGTATGGTTCTAGACGTCATACTTGCAGACCGCGGTGGGGTATGTAAGGTTATCCAATCTAGTTGTTGCATTTTCATACCAGATAACGCTCCAACAGTTTATCAAGCCATCTCCAAACTGCATAGAATATCTGAATCTATACACGTGGATAAAGGAGATTGGTCACTGGTGGGGTGGTTCTGGGAACTGATATCTGCCTGGGGTTGGAAGATTCTGATGGTCATTGGAATGATCTTAGCCATCCTTTTCCTGTTCTGTCTGTGCATACAGTGTGCTCCTGCGATATGTGGCCTCTGTGCTACATTATGTGTAAGGAAACCCGTATCGAGGGACGAGCTAAGTAATAGGATGATGCTACAGCAACATCTCCATGACTTCGTGAATATTGACCTAGACTCGGATTGATGTGAGTATAGTTGTTGCCTATGTAAGGGCAAAAGGAGGGTCTGTGGTACTTTGAAATTTGGGACCGCGTGGGAGACAGGACCCTACCCCTGTCTATCCCGGTATTAGCGAACCGCGAATGGTCAATGCGGTATGTACAAGTGCTTTGTATAACGTTCTAGCTATGAATGCACTGTGTATACGATATTATACATCACTACGTGGGTTCCATCTTAGAGCGGTGGCCATCTTATGGTTGCCCTCACATAGGCTACATATTATGAAGCAAATACAGGCCTTTAGAGCACATGTGCCTTCTTTTGACTTCTCTCTGACCTGGGCAGCTTGGCTCCACTGCCCCAGGTCAGTCCGGTCTCACGAGCTCCCCGTCCTACGGCCACCTGTGATTAGCATCAGGGTTTGACACACCATAAAGCCTTTTCATCCCACACAAGCCTTTGGCTAATCTCTTTCACACCTGACTCTTCCTGCTTTATGGCTTGTTTTCCAAACAGGAGATGCTCATGTTTATTGGGGCCTGTTGATATCTGATGTGGGATGGCCATATCATAAAACAAGGAATGTGTGCCTGAAGCATGATATTTTGTATTTAAGGAGAAGCCTGTTTCTGTAATTTTAAGCAGTCTCCTGAGAACATACATGCTGTTGTACTTCTCGGATACCTGTAATTGGTCTGCAGCCAATAAACTGATCTTTGACTTCACCCAGAAGACTCTGTGTTTCTGTAGGTCTGAAACAGGAAAGAACCCGAAGTCTTAGGGTGTGTTCCCCTGCACCGCTGGGCTTAAAATTCCCAGTACTTCAAGAACCAGATCAGCAGAGCTGCTCTAGAGCCAGAGAACCAGGTCAGCAGAGCTGCTGTAGAGCCGGAGAAACCATGTCAGCAGTGCTGCTTTAGAGGGAGAAAACCAGTTCAGCAGAGCTGCTTTAGAGCCAGAGAACCAGATAAGCAGAGCTGCTCTGCAGCCAGAGAACCAGGTCAGAAGAGCTGCTGTAGAGCCAGAGAAACCAGGTCAGCAGAGCTTTTTTAGAGCCACCAGGTCAGCAGAGCTGCTTTAGAGCCACCAGGTCAGCAGAGCAGCTTTAGAGCCAGAGAACCAGGTCAGCAGAGCTGGTTTAGAGCCAGGTCAGCAGAGCTGCTTTAGAGGGAGAGAACAAGGTCAGCAGAGATGCTCTAGAGCCAGAGAACCAGGTCAGCAGAGCTGCTTCAAAGCCAGAGAGCCAGGTCAGCAGAGCTGATTTAGAGCCATAGAACCAGGTCAGCAGAGCTGCTTTAGAGCCAGAGAACGAGGTCAGCAGAGCTAATTCAAAGCCAGAGAACCAGGTTAGCAGAGCTGCTTAAGAGCCATAGAACCAGGTCAGCAGAGCTGATTTAGAACCAGAGAACCAGGTTAGCAGAGCCGTTGTAGAGCATGAGAAGAAGAACAGCAGAGCTGCTGTAGAGCCAAAAAACCAGGTCAGCACAGTTGCTTTAGAGGGAGAGAACCAGGTCAGCAGAGCCACTTTAGAGGGAGTGTACCAAGTCAGCAGAGCTGCTTTAGAGTCAGAGAACCAGGTTAGCAGAGCAGCTTTAGAGCCAGAGAACCAGGTCAGCCGAGCCGCTTTAGAGCCATAGAACCAGGTCAGAAGAGCTGCTATAGTGCCTAAGAACCAGGTCAGCAGAGCTGCTCTAGAGCCAGAGAACCAGATCAGCAGAGCTGCTCTAGAGCCAGAGAACCAGGTCAGCAGAGCAGCTGTAGAGCCGGAGAAACCAGGTCAGCAGTGCTGCTCTAGAGCCAGAGAACCAGGTCAGAAGAGCTGCTGTAGAGCCAGAGAATCCAGGTCAGCAGAGCTTTTTTAGAGCCACCAGGTCAGCAGAGCTGCTTTAGAGCCACCAGGTCAGCAGAGCAGCTTTAGAGCCAGAGAACCAGGTCAGCAGAGCTTTTAGAGCCAGGTCAGCAGAGCTGCTTTAGAGGGAGAGAACAAGGTCAGCAGAGATGCTCTAGAGCCAGAGAACCAGGTCAGCAGAGCTGCTTTAGAGCCAGAGAACCAGGTCAGCAGAGCCGTTGTAGAGCCAGAGAACCAGGTCAGAAGAGCTGCTCTAGAGCCTAAGAACCAGGTCTGCAGAGCTGCTGTAGAGCAAGAGAAACCAGGTCAGCAGAGCTGCTTTAGAGGCAGAGAAGTAGGTCAGTGGACCTGCTTTAGAGACAGAGAATCAGGACAGCAGAGCTGCTTTAGAGGGAGAGAACCCGGTCAGCAGAGATGCTCTAGAGCCAGAGAAACAGGTCAGCAGAGCTGCTTCAAAGCCAGAGAACCAGGTCAGCAGAGCTGCTTCAGAGCCATAGAACCAGGTCAGCAGAGCTGATCTAGAACCTGAGAACAAGGTCGGAAGAGCTACTGTAGAGCCGGAGAACCAGGTCAGCAGAGCTGCTTTAGAGGAAGAGAACCAGGTCAGAAGAGCCACTTTAGAGCCAGAGAACCAGGTCAGCAGAGCCGCTTTAGAGGGAGAGAACCCGGTCAGCAGAGATGCTCTAGAGCCAGAGAATCAGGTCAGCAGAGCTGCTTCAAAGCCAGAGAACCAGTTCAGCAGAGCTGCTTTAGAGCCATAGAACCAGGTTAGCAGAGCTGCTCTAGTGCCGGAGAACCAGGTCAGCAGAGCTGCTCTAGAGCCAGAGAACCAGATCAGAAGAGCTGTTCTAGAGCATAAGAACCAGGTCCGCAGAGCTGCAGTAGAGCAATAGAAACCAGGTCAACAGAGCTGCTTTAGAGGGAGAGAACCCGGTCAGCAGAGATGCTCTAGAGCCATAGAAACCGGTCAGCAGAGCTGCTTCAAAGCCAGAGAACCAGGTCAGCAGAGCTGCTTTAAAGCCATAGAACCAGGTCAGCAGAGTTGCTCTAGAGCCAGAGAACCAGGTCAGCAGAGCTGCTCTAGTGCCGGAGAACCAGGTCAGCAGAGCTGCTCTAGAGCCTGAGAACCAGATCAGAAGAGCTGTTCTAGAGCCTAAGAACCAGGTCCGCAGAGCTGCAGTAGAGCAAGAGAAACCAGGACAGCAGAGCTGCTTTAGAGCGAGATAACCCGGTCGGATCACTGACATAATATCGATTACCAAAATATCGAGTACTTAAAATATCGTTGCCAAATTATCGACTACAATATTATCGACTCACCATACTTATTTAAGAAAATACTAAAATATCGAGTACACAATATCGTCTTTACAAATTATCGTATATGATTATATCGAAGTTAAAAATATAGTTAACAACATTATCGTCTACTCTTAAATTACTATGTAAATGTTAAAATTATCGAAAACAAAAATATAGACAACCAAAATATAGTTAATTTCGCTATATCGACTATCTAAAAAAATATTTAGATAATATACTTTAAGCCCAACACATACATTAACATTGTAATACATAATAAAACACCTAAATAACATTAAAATTTTCCTTCTAACATATACATTTAAAAATAAACATTCCATAAACTATATGAATACATTTCATAACATAAATAATGTTATAATTATTATACATCCATTAAACCAAATTTAAAAATATATTTAAAGCATGTAATAATACAAATAAACAATTACTTACTACTAATAAGTTGCTAATTAGCGTTTTCCTTACAAGGAAACAAACAGCCAGTAGATAAAAAAAAAATTCATGTGGACCAATGAGATGCTCACATTTCAAATTAAACCAATGAAATGAAGCAACTAATTAATTGCACACTATAAAACCACTACATTTCAACATCTCTTTCACACTACAAACTGAAAAGAAGAAAGAAGACGAAACTCTACTCAACTATTTCCTGAAAGAAGAATTACAATCCTAAAGAAAATTTAACAACTACAGAAAGTAAGTTTTACTCTATTTATAAAGCAACGAATCTACAATTCTACAGCTGAAACTATTTCTATAAATGAATGTACTACACTTGATTTAATTACATTCATTTCTCCTCTATAGATACCTCCTAAAATTACCGAAATATTTTGGACACCCCCACAACTCTAATATTAATCAATGTAAGTATTGTTTTACTTTTTCCTACCGACCTACAACTATTAATTACAAAAAATTATTCTAAAAAATATTTTTTCCTTATTTCTCGCCTCTACAGAAAACCACTGAACCATCGAAAACTACCTTCTACGCAATCACCTACTGGACCAAACACATAAGTAAGTATATAAACCTCAATCATTAAACAGCCTAAAATACGCATCCAGAATGTTACTTTCCCCCTTAAAACAGTAGCACATTCAAAATAATGTATCCAACTATTAACAATATTTTTTTTTCTTATCAACAGATAATCTATCTCCAAGATTAAACTGAAAGCTTGAAGTCAGCTAATTAACATCTTTCAACACATCAAATTAAACATTGTAAGTATATTCACTAAAATGTAAATATATTTAAAATATCTATAACATTGTTTATATTTACAAAATATTTTTTCATCTCCCCTAGCATAATACAGAACAACATGACTGAAGGTGCAGAATTTATAACATCTCAAAAAAATAAAATGTTGTTATGTTATATGGGTTATGTATATACACAAGAAAAACAAAGTGGTCTGAAAATGTTTTGGAAATGTAGCAAATACTACTCAAACAAATGCTATGGTAGAGCTATTACAAAAGAAATCACTGTTCTTTCTGTAAAAGAACATAATCACCCCCCCAATATTACAGAGATAGAAGTTAGAAATGCTCTTGAAAACATTAAAGAAGCAAGTACTAGCACTGATAAACCCACCACCCAAATACTCAAAGAACAATTAATTAAAATACCACACCATGCATCAGCACAATTACCCCCAATTGATTGTTTAAAAAGAACTATAGCTAGACAAAAAAAACTAACTACCAAAACTTTACCTACCCCTAAAACATTTGAGACAGTAATTATTCCCCCAGAATTAAGCATAACTCACAGTAATGAACCATTTATTTTTTTTGACAACAAATCTCCTGATAAAAGAATAATTATGTTTGCTACTGCAAACAATTTAGTGAAATTACAACAATGTGACACTTGGATGATGGATGGAACTTTTAAAGTTTGTCCAAAACCATTTTACCAGCTGTACACAGTGCATGGATTGTACCACCATTCTAACATTCCATTCATCTATGCCCTCTTACCAAATAAACAGCAAACAACATACATAGAAATATTAACCAAAATTCAAGAAGAAACCAATAATTTTTTCCCACAAAAAATAATTATTGATTTCGAATTAGCCATGATCAATTCAATACTAAAAAATTATCCACACACAGCAATCCAAGGTTGCTATTATCATTTTAACCAGAGTCTATGGAGACATCTGCAAAAGTCCACCCTAAGGTGCCAATTCCGATCCGGTAAAAAAATTCCCCGTCCGACTCGTATCCGGATTTTTTTCCGTCCGAATCGTCAAAGTAGCGTACAAACTGCCAAGTACGATTCGAACGGAAAAAAGTCCATACGAATCGCATTGGGAAGATTTCCCCACACGTCCTCGGGTCGGGAAAAGTCACCGACACGTCCCCGGGCGAGAAACCCACCGTGCGGAAAAATAAAGTCCGACTGCGCAAGTACGATCCCTCCCGTCCTCCCCATTTCACAACCGTACGCAAAAAACACCGTCCGAACCGAACTCCCATAGCAACCATGGAGACATGTGCCCGCATACGCGCCGAACACCCCACCACCCCCCGCCCGCGTATGTACGCCCCGAACCCCCACCCGTGTATGTACGCAACAAACACCCACCCGTGTATGTACGCCCCCGAACCCCCCCCAGCCGTGTATGTACGCACCGAACCACCAGCCGTGTATGTACGCCCCCGAACCCCCCCCAGCCGTGTATGTACGCACCGAACCACCAGCCGTGTATGTACGCACCAAACCCCCCCCCCAGCCGTGTATGTACGCACCGAACCACCAGCCGTGTATGTACGCCCCCGAACCCCCCCCAGCCGTGTATGTACGCACCGAACCACCAGCCGTGTATGTACGCACCAAACACCCACCCGTGTATGTACGCCCCCGAACCCCCCCCCCAGCCGTGTATGTATGCACCGAACCACCACCCGTGTATGTACGCCCCCGAACCCCCCCCAGCCGTGTATGTACGCACCGAACCACCAGCCGTGTATGTACGCACCAAACACCCACCCGTGTATGTACGCACCAAACCCCCACCCGTGTATGTACGCACCAAACCCCCACCCCAGCCGTGTATGTACGCACCTAACCACCAGCCGTGTATGTACGCCCCCGAACCCCCCCCCAGCCGTGTATGTACGCACCGAACCACCAGCCGTGTATGTACGCACCAAACACCCACCCGTGTATGTACGCCCCCGAACCCCCCCCCAGCCGTGTATGTACGCACCGAACCACCAGCCGTGTATGTACGCCCCCGAACCCCCCCCAGCCGTGTATGTACGCACCGAACCACCAGCCGTGTATGTACGCACCAAACACCCACCCGTGTATGTACGCCCCGAACCCCCCCCAGCCGTGTATGTATGCACCGAACCACCAGCCGTGTATGTACGCCCCCGAACCCCCCCCAGCCGTGTATGTACGCACCGAACCACCAGCCGTGTATGTACGCACCAAACACCCACCCGTGTATGTACGCCCCCGAACCCCCCCCAGCCGTGTATGTACGCACCGAACCACCAGCCGTGTATGTACGCCCCCGAACCCCCCCCAGCCGTGTATGTACGCACCGAACCACCAGCCGTGTATGTACGCACCAAACACCCACCCGTGTATGTACGCCCCCGAACCCCCCCCAGCCGTGTATGTACGCACCGAACCACCAGCCGTGTATGTACGCACCAAACACCCACCCCAGCCGTGTATGTACGCCCCCGAACCCCCCCCCAGCCGTGTATGTACGCACCGAACCACCAGCCGTGTATGTACGCACCCGAACCCCCACCCCAGCCGTGTATGTACGCACCGAACCACCAGCCGTGTATGTACGCACCAAACACCCACCCGTGTATGTACGCCCCCGAACCCCCCCCAGCCGTGTATGTACGCACCGAACCACCAGCCGTGTATGTACGCACCAAACCCCCACCCCAGCCGTGTATGTACGCACCGAACCACCAGCCGTGTATGTACGCACCAAACACCCACCCGTGTATGTACGCCCCCGAACCCCCCCAGCCGTGTATGTACGCACCGAACCACCACCCGTGTATGTACGCCCCCGAACCCCCCCCAGCCGTGTATGTACGCACCGAACCACCACCCGTGTATGTACGCACCAAACACCCACCCGTGTATGTACGCCCCCGAACCCCCCCAGCCGTGTATGTACGCACCGAACCACCAGCCGTGTATGTACGCCCCCGAACCCCCCCAGCCGTGTATGTACGCACCGAACCACCAGCCGTGTATGTACGCACCAAACACCCACCCGTGTATGTACGCCCCCGAACCCCCCCCAGCCGTGTATGTACGCACCGAACCACCAGCCGTGTATGTACGCACCAAACACCCACCCGTGTATGTACGCCCCCGAACCCCCCCCCAGCCGTGTATGTGCGCACCGAACCACCAGCCGTGTATGTACGCACCAAACCCCCACCCCAGCCGTGTATGTACGCACCGAACCACCAGCCGTGTATGTACGCACCAAACACCCACCCGTGTATGTACGCCCCCGAACCCCCCCCAGCCGTGTATGTACGCACCGAACCACCAGCCGTGTATGTACGCACCAAACCCCCACCCCAGCCGTGTATGTACGCACCGAACCACCAGCCGTGTATGTACGCACCAAACACCCACCCGTGTATGTACGCCCCCGAACCCCCCCCCAGCCGTGTATGTACGCACCGAACCACCACCCGTGTATGTACGCCCCCGAACCCCCCCCAGCCGTGTATGTACGCACCGAACCACCACCCGTGTATGTACGCACCAAACACCCACCCCAGCCGTGTATGTACGCACCGAACCACCACCCCACCAGGGAATGTACGGACCGCACCCCCACCAGTGCATGTACGGACCGTACTGACGCCAAAAAAACACGTACTGAACCCGGACAAACCATATTTACACAAGGAGAGTCAAGTAGAGTTTCCCCACACCACCAAACAGGCCCAACAACCCCACAAACATCACATACACTCACCTGCAACTGCCAAACTGCCAAACAGAGGCCCAAAACTCAATCACTCCTCATAACACACCCACACAAATTTCAAACACAGCCACACCCACAAATGGACCAATAAAAATGGACCACACACACAAACCATGAGCCTTTGCAACAGACCCACTGCTGCCAGAGCCCACAGACGACCCACACCACCATACTTGAACCTCACACTTGCATACCTTCACACAACCACCTACACAAACACCCCCTCATCACATTCACACACACACCTCCACTACCACACCCACACACCCACAGCCATCCACACCCACACCCCCACAACCACACCCCACGCCATGTCCACCACCAAGAATCCAAAGTTCACAAAGGAGGAGCTGGAGATCCTTGTCGACGAAATCCTCAGAGTCGAGCCACAGCTCTTTGGGACATTGGTCAGACAGACCAGCATATCCGAAAAAACCGCCATGTGGCAGAGGATCGTCGATTCTGTGAATGCTGTTGGGACAACCAGAAGGACCAGGCACGAGTGCCAATCCAGGTGGTACGATCTGCGGAGGACGGTCAAGAGGAAGATGACTGACAATCACAACCAGGGGAACATCACTGGAGGAGGGCCGCCCCCCAGACCGGTACAATACCATCCCTGGGAGGAGAAGGTGATGTCCACGCTGGCGGTGGAGGGACTACACGGACTGCCAGGACTCCCAGACCCTGGTGAGTACACAAACAACTCACCTCACATGGGGGGGATGCCATACACAATCAATCATGCATGCCACCCCCCCCAAGCCACCACCGGACACAACAACACTCCACAAACACACACATGCCACTGGCGCCTCCATGCCCCATGCATCAATCAGGGCCATGCCAAGTCACAGGCCACACAAAACACCAACACAACACAGGATGTGGTCGATGCTGGGAGTGGGGGCAGCAAAACTAACATTGAGCAACTCACAAGCACACAACAATGCCCTCAGCCCATATGGCCCAGGGCACAGCCATACAAACTGTGTGTACCCACACAGTACTGTCTTGCCTGCAAATGATGGCTGCCATGCAGGATGCCATGGGTCTGAAGGCACAATTTGCACATAACAGCAGACAATGAAGATGCATCGCTCTGATAGAGTCTCAGCACACACCGCCACAGCAGCAGCCTACACTCAGACACACTGCCCAATGGGTGCCCGGAGAACAGGGACTAACTCACATGAACAAGCCAATGGCCATTCAAAGACCGGCTAACTGTGTGTGCCCAGGAAGCTGGCCTGAGGTGACAGAGAGTGACAAAGAGAGGGAGGGAGAGGGGGAATGAGAGGGAAGGAGACAGAGGAGGGACACAGGGAGACAGACAGAGGGAGGGAGTAGGGTGACAGAGGGAGACCGACAGAGGGAGGGAGGAGGGTGACAGAGGGAGGGAGGAAGGGAGACACAGGGAGACTAAATCACCCTTGGGTGGTGTGGCCATGTCCACTCGTCAGCCGGTGGACTGTGTGCATGCAGACCAGGTCTGGCAGTGCCTCAACCCCCCCTTCCGTAGATGAAGACCGGTCCATGTGTCAATCTGTGCACGAGTCCATCCGTGCTGCAGGCACAGACCTAACCACACACCCAGTATACCCACCCACCGTGTCGGTAAGAACCCTGTCACAAATGCTTCAGTCCCCTACCTGCAACATCAAATTGCCTTGCCAAAACACCATTTGGCCACGTACAGTGCAACACGTAAGGCGCCTCTGCATGGCTCGCTACGCCCGCACACCACACTGCTGACTGTGTACCCAAATAGATGCATCAACTAAGATTGTGTCTCACACATGCGTAAAGCCCTGACAGCTGTGGCCAAGGGACATAGCCATGCACAAGTGCACTGTGAGAGGAATGCAGGACAGATCCAACTACCCAGAGGAAGAGTGCCAAATCAGAAATGCATGCAACATGGATGCCACATGTGACACTGTTAACATTGTCTCTCTCACACACAGGTCAACGTCGACGAACACCCCCCAACACTGGGGGGGAAGTCACACAGGACCAGGCTCCGCGGGATGATGACCCCACCGCCAGCGATGACTCTCACCACTCCGTGGATGACCCAGACCAACCTGGCCCCTCTGGTGTCCAACCACCTGCAGCACCTGCGTCAGGTACAACTGTGCCAACCACCACCCCCATTCCTGCCACATCCCAGGAGACGTCCAGGAGCCCTGCCCGCACACGACCACCCAGCCAGTCTGCCCAGGAGGGACACGGTCCTCCGGGCACCCAGGAGGAGGCAGGCGGCAACGCAGATGCCATCCCTCAGGGGTCCCGGAGACCCGATGCACCCACAACGGCAGGCCAGGTGCACGTGGGCAGGGGTGGCGGGAGTGGAGGACGGCGGAGGCGCGAACCTGACCAGGCAGCTCAGGACCCGGTAGTGTCCCAGGTCAGCAACATCCTGGATACATACCGGCGTGACACCAGGGGCATGGACCAGATTGCGTCCACCCTCAATGACATCAAGGGGACCCTCCAGGAGATGAAGACCCTGCAGTCCCAGCAACATGCCTGTCAACTGCAACACCAAGGAAGGATGGAGGATAGACAGGCTGAGCTCGTGGCGGTGCAAACCCAAATGACCGGTGTACTTCGTCGGATTGCCGACAACATGGGCAACCCTCCCTGTGGCACCAGGCGAAGGCCATTACCAGACACAGGGAGGGATCAGGAGGAGGAGGATTCATCCGACGGAGCGTCACAGACATCGTCACGGACTGCTTCCGAGGGTCCCCGCAGGAAGGTGGGTCGTCCACGAAAAAGACTGTGAGAGTCAGCAGAACATCACCATCTCCCAGGTCACCTGGCCTGGCACCTGGCCCTCTGGCCCAATAGCAGCACATGACATTCTCTGCCACATGGACTTGCTGGTCACTGTCTGACCTATGTTGACGAAGACTGTGGCATGGACTCTGACATTTTGCTACGACAAGGATACCAACTCCCCCAGTGAACTTTGGATTCTACACTCCCGCTGTGCACCTCTTGTCATCCCCACAAACCCGTACCCCACCACAAATAAATTAATCACACTTACAAGATGATGCCGTGATTCTACATTATTACAATACATGTGTGTGTCGTACAGTCAAAGCATGCCTGATCTCAGAATTAACTCCAACCATCCAAACCGTGGGGTCGCAGTCTTGCCCAGGACACACATGGGTCCCAATGTCTCATCTGATACATACATGGAGTACCAAACTCACCTGTGCTGGGCCCAACCAGCTGAGTGGTTCCCGCACAACTGTGGCTACAGACACATTCAGGGGAGCAACAGTCATGCGCAGAGGTCAGGGATCATGTGGAGTGACCTGGCTTGCCGCTCCCAGGTATGTCTAGACATGTGTCCCTACAATGTGCAGCATGCTTGCGTCAGGCGGATGTTGAGAATGGTGGCTAGGCCAAGGTTGGATGCATGGAGATGCCAGAATGCAGTTTAGGATCACTGTGCCACATGGTTGTGTTGGGGTTGTGGGCTGCATCATGAGTGTGGGCGTGGATCTAGAAGGTCATCCTGCAGCTGGCTGTGAAACATTCCCCCCATCCCGTTAGGACGTTGATGTGGCCTGGTTGCCCGACGCAGTAGCAGAGCTGTGCAGATGCACTCCGGATATGGACAAGTACCATGGGAGTCGTGAGGCACATGTCCGTAGACTGCAGGGTAGGATTCGACACGGATGTTGTAGTTGCCCTGGGGGATGGTCTCTCTTGCCTTGAGGTGGATGGAACTGTGCATCTTGTGCATAATACAGTTCCCACTCCCTGACAAACCCCTAGCATCTTGTCACTCTACACATAGACACATATGCACCACCTATGAAAACTATGCCAGACCTGCGGCACGCACAGTGGCAACAGGGCACCATTGACAGGGAAGAGGCACCTTGGAGACAGAGGGACAAATTTATTAGTCATGTGTGTTGGAATGACAATGATACTCTGTCAACACATACACAGGTCATGTGGATGTACATGTGGGAGCAACACTGGCACCCCCCATTGCAACACAGATGCTGGCATCCCATTGACCTGGCACACAAGTGACGGATAACAGCTAAACACCCCCTGCTGCCACGGAGAGGCCGCTATACACCATTGAGGCCCTGATGGGGCAATCACACACCATGTCAACCCGGTGCAACCTGTATGGTTCCGAGGCCAGTGTTACACACAATGATGGCCTCATCACAATCCCCAATCCCCTGCCACATGACAGTCACCAAGTCTGAGCATGGCTCCTGGTGAAGCCTGCCCCATGTCATGTTCCCCATGTAGGATCACCATGTATGCAAATGGAACACACATGAACCGGAGAAGTGCACACAGACTACAAACAATTCACACACCCAAAACGACGTGAGGCATCCCTTACCCTGAGGAGATTTCAACACTTGCCCGTGCATGTGACGCTGAATCAGCACATGTCGCTGTGTTCATGAGGAGTAGCAGGAGCACAACAATGCCACCAGCAGACAGCATGCACATGGACCTGTGGAAGAGAGACACACAAGGATTCAGCACAAAGGAGCACATCCGCAAGCATGTACTTAACACGTATCATGTTGTTAACATGACAGGTGACAATGATGACCCTCAGACAACATCCTTCCATTGCGCCATCACTTGAGTGACACTTCAATACACACCACTGACTCACTTGGCAGACATGCAGATGGACACACACATTGCAACACATGCCACACACGGCCCAATGCGTGCACACTCAGACACTGGAACTCACCACTAAGCAAAGAAGTTGCGTATGAGCCGACTCCGCATGTCCTCCACAGCCTCCTCCTCCTCCACATCACTTGCCCCGTCACCAAGCCCTTCATCCTCCACGGGTGGATGGTCCTGGTCATCTTGATCCAGTATGAGTGGAACAGCTTCCTCCACTGCCATGTTGTGCAGCATGCAGCAGACGATGATGATCTTGCACACCTTCACCGGGGCATATGGGAGTGCTCCGCCGGTCTTGTGGAGGCACCGGAATCGGCTCTTCAGAAGTCCAAACGTCCTCTCAATGACTCTCCTGGTCCGCCCATGTGCGTTGTTGTAGCGGTGCTCGGCAGCCGTGCTGGGGTTGCGGACAGGCGTCATCAGCCATGGCATGTTGGGATAGCCAGCGTCCCCTACAAGGAAACATCATGGACAGAAGTGTGTCAGCACAGGCAGTGAGATTGGAAGATGACGCCAAACACTGAACTGCCAGAGTCTACCCACCAACAATACATGCTCGCTCGTTCCGCAGCTGCAGCATCATTTCTGGCACCCTGCTACGCCTCATGATGAAGGCATCGTGTGCTGATCCTGGAAAGCGAACACAGACATGTGAAATCACCATGTTGGACAGACACACCACAAGGGCATTAATGGAGTGATAATGTTTGCGATTCCTATACACCACCTCCTGTGCCTGTGGTGGTACCAACGCAACATGTGTCCCATCTATGGACCCAATGACATGGGGCATCCCTCCCAGGGCATAGAACTCACGCTTGACATCTGTCAACTGCTCACGATTTGGGAATTTAATGTACTCATCCAGGTGAACCAACATGGCCTCTAAGAAATCATGCAGAACACGGCTGAACATCGTCTGGGACATGCCCCCGACATCAGCAATGGTATGTTGGAACGTACCCGTGGCAAGGAAATGTAGGGCTGCCATCACCTTCAACTTGGGTGTCAGTGCACTTGGATACCTGTGGCGCGGGAGGAGTTGTGCTTCCAGCCGGCCAGTCAACTCATCAATCAACCGTTGGCTGAATCTGTAGCGGCGTATACAGTCCCGTTCATGCAGGGCAGCAATGTCTGGCATACGTCGAGGGAGAGGCGGAGCCCTGCAGTGAAATGGAAGGAACACCTAAGAGTGAGCACTGTACAACAACATCGTCAATGCACTGAGCACATGTTACACAGCCAATACACATATGCCACGTAGTGAGTCAGGTCTGTGCCACAGTTCCTGGACACGTACGCCAGTCAGGTTACACTCCTACCAAGGGACAGCCACTAACGGAGGGGGGCAAGATCACGATGACATGGCATGAGACTAGCTGTGGGCCAGTGTAAGTGAACATGCACACGCATCACAGGATTCACAGACATCCACACATGTGCAGAAGTAGTATGCGTATGGTACAGACAGGTAGTTGGATGCGATATGCACTGGTCACATGTCATAGGAATAGGACAGGCCACACACATTGCCTTTGAGGAGTACATGTCGAGACAGAACATACATAGGGAGCATGTGGATATGTACTTGTGTTGATACTCCGTGTAGTTGGATACATACACACCTCATGGCAAATCACATATGTGGGCTGGTGTGCGGAACAGTGTGCCATGCCCATCGACACACAGACACATGTTGGCAGCAGCAACTGCTGACGCATTGAACCACACACCTACAGCAAAATCATGGAAAGACATGCCACACACATGACATGGTTGCAGCATGCAACGCAGCCATACACGTGTCATATGTAATATTCCGTGTACCTGGCATCAGGGGACAGGTGCGGGTGTCCGTGACTGGGACATGCAAGTGACTCATGGCTCCACTAGTGTGTACGACATGCACACATGTCAAAGGAGTGCAGGGGATGTGTGGTACAATGCGCACCATCACACACGACATGTGTACACAGCTCATCGTACATGTGCTTTGCCCACACCTCAGGGGTAAAGTGCCACATCACATCCTGACACACCTGTGTCACACACAGGTGGTATTGCACAGACAATGCATTGGTGTCCACCCTTGGCAATACCTGTCCGCTCCATTCCTGTCTGTGTGCCGCCTGTCACCACTGACAGTTGTTATACGCACCGTACATACGCTCGGAGCGCGTGTATAGGGTCCCTGGGCCAATATTGCCGCTGGCGTATGCGTACGCCACAGTAGTACGGACTGTACACGCGCTTGTGCGGTCCGGATCACAATATGGGCGCTGGCGTATGCGTACGCCACAGTAGTACGGACTGTACACGCGCTTGTCCGGTCCGGATCACAATATGGGCGCTGGCGTATGCGTACGCCACAGTAGTACGGACTGTACACGCGCTTGTACGGTCCGGATCACAATATGGGCGCTGGCGTATGCGTACGCCACAGTAGTACGGACTGTACACGCGCTTGTGCGGTCCGGATCACAATATGGGCGCTGGCGTATGCGTACGCCACAGTAGTACGGACTGTACACGCGCTTGTACGGTCCGGATCACAATATGGGCGCTGGCGTATGCGTACGCCACAGTAGTACGGACTGTACACGCGCTTGTACGGTCCGTACTACTGTGGCGTACGCATACGCCAGCGCCCATATTGTGATCCGGACCGCACAAGCGCGTGTACAGTCCGTACTACTGTGGCGTACGCATACGCCAGCGCCCATATTGTGATCCGGACCGCACAAGCGCGTGTACAGTCCGTACTACTGTGGCGTACGCATACGCCAGCGCCCATATTGTGATCCGGACCGCACAAGCGCGTGTACAGTCCGTACTACTGTGGCGTACGCATACGCCAGCGCCAATATTGTGATCCGGACCGTACAAGCGCATGTACGGTCGGTATCACTGCTTGTGGGGTGCCCTAGGGCGTGGAACGCACCGTACCTGTGTGTAAATGTATGAAAACACATAGGGGACACATGAGGGACAAGTATAAGGGCCTAAATGCCTGATGGTTGCCATGGAGACTGAGTTAAATTTTTGAATTTGAGCACCAGGTGCACAGCAGAAGTCAGTTTGAAAGAATCTACATTGTTGCAATGTGGATGTTGACTTGACATCATTATCAAAACTGAAACCATGCAAAGCCACACACTGGGGTAGGTTTGAAGGGATTGGATGAAACGTAGGATGCTAATGTGACTGACCAATCAATCTGTACTCCTATACATGAACAGGCCAGCCAGGCATATATAAGGCAGCCAGGTCCCATGAGAGAGCACTTGCCTGCACATCCATTCATCCATGACCACTGCTGCTGATAGTGATTCCTCTGGCACCCTGTCCAGGACTGTGGAGAGGTCACAGCCATTCACCCAGGAGGAGAACCTTGCCCTGATAGATGTGATCCTCCCACAGTTCCAGAGCCTGTATGGTCGACCAGGGGTTCAGGTGAGTGCAGACTCCACTAGCTTAGACTGTGCCCCTTTTGTGTGACAGTGACTTCTGGCATTGTGTCCATGTGTGACAGACATGCACTGTTGTTTGGAGTGGGTCCCAGGGTGTGGAAGGCCTCATGTCACCCATGCAGAGCATGCTGTGTTTCCTGTGTGCACTCCTCACTTGCATAGTGCCTACTGTGACAATGAATGCAAGGTGCATGCCACATTCTGCCTGCATACTCCTCCTGGGGATGTTGTTTCCACAGTCCTGATGTGATCCTGTGTTCCCCCCAGTGTGACAGGTGTCAGTACCCATGGATGTGTGTTTGTTCAGTGTACCTGTGCTGTGAGTGTCCAAAGGCCGTGTTCGTCCCCTGCACATTGGTGTGTGTGTTAGTCCCCTGTCATGTGGGTGAGTGCATATGGGGAGTGTTGCACACAAGCAGCATGAGGGATGGATATGGCCTGGCCATCGGATGTGAGCAGGGAGCAGTGCTGTGTGCATGCCGTGCTGAGCCAGCCCCACACCTGTGACACCCCCGTCTACTGGCACATGGGCAGAGTGAGGTGTGTACCCGCAGTTGGCAATGCCATGTGATTGTCCTGTACCTGTGTGTGTCTGTGTACTCTGCTGAGGTAGCATCAGTGTGCTGGGGCAGGTGACTGCTGTGAGGTGCTGTACATAATCCTGGTGTAGCCTGTGAGGCACAGTGTGATCCCTGGTCAGTGAGTGTGTGGTACCCCTCATGCCACCCGTGTGCTTCCACTGGCACGTAGTGCATTTGGCCTTCCACAGTGGATAATGTCCCTATGACAAAGGTGCAATTAGTTGCATGCATACCATGGCCTGTTCATAATGAGGATTGTTCTATATGTGTGTCTCTGTGTCTTTGCTCATGTGGATTAATGTATTCTCTCTTTTGCATCCTCACAGGTAGGCGCCATTGCCAAGGGGGAGATCTGGAGGGAAGCCGTCAGTGCCGTGAGGGGTACAGAGGGTCGGAGGCGGAGCCTGTCTCAGGTGAGGAAACGCTGGCAGGACATCCGGTGCTGGACGAGGAGGATTGCACGGCTCCTGCTGGGGGACTCACCTGAGAGCCGTAAGAACCGTGGCCGCCGTCGTCTGACCCACATCCAGAAGCGTGTGCTGGCGGTGGTCTTCCCCGATATGGACAGGCGCCTACAGGAGAGGCAGCAGCAGGAAGGGGGTAGGTACATGTGTGTCGGTTGTGTGTCCCCAGCCAATGTAAGTGTGCAGTTGCATGGATACACTGCCAGGGTTTGATTGTGCAGTGCGTCAACTTCTCCACAAAGTAGCACAGTGCTGTTCTCACTCCCTCCCTTCCCCTCCTTGCAATGTGTTCCCTGGTCTGTCGCCACTCTTGCACAAGGTTATTTAGGCAGGCAGTTCATGCAGGTGCCCTATGCTATCAGCATCATGTGTGGGGGTGATGTGCCACAGGTATGGGGACCTTGCGTGTGCCATGGCCAATTTCAGTCATTGTGGTGTCCATGTCACTTGGCACTGATTGTGAATCACGACATAGGGGTGTGTCTCCAAAATGTACAGCCTTCCAGCATGCATGTCCAATTGTGTGCCCTCTGACATGATGTGCCTGAGTGGGAGGCCTGCTAAGTGCAGGGACGGTTGCTTAATTTGCAGTCATGTCCATCCTGGACCATGGAGGAGTGTGGGCACTACTGTGCCCTGGGGCACCTCTTCCTAGGTATCATGTGCATCATCCAACAATATGGCCATTCACTGTGTCTTTGCCATGGGTTGCGTAGGGTGGCATTGTACCCTGGGCTCAACTGTTAGGACCTACAGGTTGCTACATGTGTCCACTGTACAGGGGGACCCATTTTGCTTGTGCATACTCACAGTGGGCATTACCTGTGTGTGTTGTTGAGACAATCTGATGATGTTTGCCTGTCAATGATGTGTGGACATGGCCACCAGGGGCTGTGTGTGTACAGTCATGAATTAGTGGAGGCCATGTGTTTCCATCCCAGAGTAAGAGGTGTACATACTTTCTCCGTCTCAATGAGATTGTCTCAGGTGTGGGTGGTTTGTGCGTACAAGGCCTACATGTCAGAAGCTTCATCCTCCTTGCTGGGTTTAGCCTGTGTGTGATGTTTGACTGGACATACGCTCAAGGTGCAGTGACCCTGTCATGTGTGGCCTGGTTTCATGTATTGCCTTTGCAGCATGCGGCAAGAGTAAATGGATATGATTCATGCTCATCCCTTTTTGACGACGCAGTGTGGTGCAGGTGCTGTGCACATTTGTCCCCAGAGGCTGACTCCTCTCTAAAATTTCAGGTGCAGTGATTTGCTGTTGTGTCATGATCTCCATTGTGTCTCAGTGGCATGGTGGGTAGAAAAACTGTGTGTTCCATGGCCTACATGTGTACATTGTTTTGTAGGTGTTACTCCTGTTGCTTTTCAGGCTATGCAATGTGACCTATGTATATTTGACTCATGTGACATAAGTGTACAGGTGTCTGATTTTCTCCTGTCTCTTCACCTTGCCCACAGCATCGCCGGGGGACACGGAAGGAGACACTAGCACGGACCGGGAGGAGAGATTGAGCACCAGTACCAGCAGTGCTGTCCTGTCTGGCACATGGAGTGGCACGGAGGCCGAAGGGAGTGAGGCGGAGGACCTGTTGACTGCCAACACAGACTATGACGCAGACGGGTCCGAGGCTGAGCTCCCAGAGGTGGCGGAGTCTGCCCCCCAGCTGATGGCAGCCCTCCACATCCCCCCGCCACCTCAGGTTCCATCACCGGCCTCCCACATGCTCGTGGCCCTTCCCTCCGTGCTCGGTCCCCACATGTCTCCTTCCTGCCAGGCACCGCACCCCCTGCCCCTGTCACCACTGCTGCGGTGAGTGCGGAGTCTGTGGACATCCTGAGGCAGTTGCAGGTTGGTCAGACTGCGATGCTAAATGTCCTCCATGCCCACACCCAGGTGCTGACCCAGATGGAGGCATACATGGAGGGCATGTCGGCTGCGCAGTCTGACCAACGGCAGTTGCTGAGGTCCATAGACTCCACACTGACTGCAGCACTGGATCTCCTGCAGCGCTGCGTAACACCCCCTACCCCTGCCCCATCCACAATTCCCACTCCCGTGCCTGTCCCACGCACATCCAGACGTCAGCGTGCACGCACCCCAACAGACACAGGCACCACACCACCAGGGAAGTCGAAGCGCACACCTCCTGTCACGCACACACAGGGTGAGGAAGGCACACCCACTGGGTCGGGGGGGAAACGTAGAACACGCAGCCACAGTGGGAGTCCGCATTCCACACAACCCACTCCCTCCAAATCCACTCCCCTTAGCTCTCCTGGCCAACAGTCAGTGACAGCATCATCCACTGCGAGTGTGCCCCCCAGCCCCAGGATGACACCACCCCGCAAGCGGTGGAGGCGGGACCCGGCCAGGGGAGTTGAGTCCCCCACCCTGTCCACACCCTCCCCCAGTGGCGCTGCGACCCATCCCTTTGCCCCCCCCCCCTCCTTGGGGCCTGTGGTTGGATTGGGTACGGGGGAGTCGCTGGGGGAACTTGCCGACGTGTGCAGCGCCATTCTGTCCTCCACCTTTGGCGCTGGCACCCCCCCTGTGGCAGATTCATCCCTCCCTGCACCCACAACACCTACCCTTTCCCCTCCTGTCCCTGCGGTGCCTGTTTCCACCCTCCCCCCTGATGCCCCCTCTTCTGTGGATGAAATGGACTTGTGAACTGTGCAGGCAAGCTAGGGGACACACGTCCCGATGTGTACCCCCCCCCCGGACATTGCTGCTGGGCTGGCCCATGGCCCTTGTACATAGTGGACATTTTCTCTGATATATTTTCCTGCTGAATAAAGCCTTTTCTTTTTGTTTTGCACACTGATGCTTTCCTGGACTTGCTGTTGGTGCTGGTGCTCCCTGCGTTGGGGTGGTGATAATGTGTTAGGGGTCTGTGAAATGTTGGAGTGTGCTGCTCATGGGGTGTACCCTGCCATCTGCGTGCCATCACAAAGGTCTCTGCAAATGGTATTTGGTCATGTTTGCTCTCACTGTATGGTGACATTGTCCCAAGGTGTGTTCCGTCCTCTGTGGCCCAGGCCATTTTTCCTGCAGGGTGTCTCCCAAATGCTGTGCTGTGCTGTGCCTACATTTCCTGGATGTGTGAGGGTTGCCTTTCAATATAGCCATGCTGGCTCAGCGATGGCTCCGCCTGCATCTGGGGTATCACCCTTGTAGGTCACTGAACTTGTTGATGGGGTATATTGTCCGATGTCTGGGCACTGCTGGGAGTGATAGGTACACACCCCTCCTGTATCTGGGCACTGCTGGGAGTGATAGGCACACACCCCTCCTGTGTCTGGGCACTGCTGGGAGGACCCTGCACCCACCCCTCCTGTGTCTGGGCACTGCTGGGGGTGTTTTGCACACCCCATTCTTATAGCAGGTTCGGTGCGTACATACACGGCTGGGGTGGGGGTTTGGTGCGTACATACACGGCTGGTGTGGTGGTTTGGTGCGTACATACACGGGTGGGGGTTTGGTGCGTACATACACGGGTGGTGGTTTGGTGCGTACATACACGGCTGGGGTGGTGGTTTGGTGCGTACATACACGGGTGGGGGTTTGGTGCGTACATACACGGGTGGTGGTTTGGTGCGTACATACACGGCTGGGGTGGGGGTTCGGTCCGTACATACACGGGTGGGGGTTCGGGGCGTACATACTCTGCTGGGGTGGGGGTTCGGTCCGTACATACACGGGTGGTGGTTCGGTGCGTACATACACGGCTGGGGTGGGTGTTAGGTGCGTACATACACGGGTGGGGGTTTGGTGCGTACATACACGGCTGGTGGTTCGGGGCGTACATACTCTGCTGGGGTGGGGGTTCGGTCCGTACATACACGGGTGGTGGTTTGGTGCGTACATACACGGCTGGGGTGGTGGTTTGGTGCGTACATACACGGGTGGGGGTTTGGTGCGTACATACACGGGTGGTGGTTTGGTGCGTACATACACGGCTGGGGTGGGGGTTCGGTCCGTACATACACGGGTGGGGGTTCGGGGCGTACATACTCTGCTGGGGTGGGGGTTCGGTCCGTACATACACGGGTGGTGGTTCGGTGCGTACATACACGGCTGGGGTGGGTGTTAGGTGCGTACATACACGGGTGGGGGTTCGGTCCGTACATACACGGGTGGGGGTTCGGGGCGTACATACTCTGCTGGGGTGGGGGTTCGGTCCGTACATACACGGGTGGTGGTTCGGTGCGTACATACACGGCTGGGGTGGGTGTTAGGTGCGTACATACACGGGTGGGGGTTTGGTGCGTACATACACGGCTGGTGGTTCGGTGCGTACATACACGGCTGGGGGGGGTTCGGGGGCGTACATACACGGGTGGTGGTTTGGTGCGTACATACACGGCTGGGGTGGGGGTTCGGTCCGTACATACACGGGTGGGGGTTCGGGGCGTACATACTCTGCTGGGGTGGGGGTTCGGTCCGTACATACACGGGTGGGGGTTCGGGGCGTACATACTCTGCTGGGGTGGGTGTTAGGTGCGTACATACACGGGTGGGGGTTTGGTGCGTACATACACGGCTGGGGGGGGTTCGGGGGCGTACATACACGGGTGGTGGTTTGGTGCGTACATACACGGCTGGGGTGGGGGTTCGGTCCGTACATACACGGGTGGGGGTTCGGGGCGTACATACTCTGCTGGGGTGGGGGTTCGGTCCGTACATACACGGGTGGTGGTTTGGTGCGTACATACACGGCTGGGGTGGGGGTTCGGTCCGTACATACACGGGTGGGGGTTCGGGGCGTACATACTCTGCTGGGGTGGGGGTTCGGTCCGTACATACACGGGTGGTGGTTCGGTGCGTACATACACGGCTGGGGTGGGTGTTAGGTGCGTACATACACGGGTGGGGGTTTGGTGCGTACATACACGGCTGGTGGTTCGGTGCGTACATACACGGCTGGGGGGGGTTCGGGGGCGTACATACACGGGTGGTGGTTCGGTGCGTACATACACGGGTGGTGGTTCGGTGCGTACATACACGGCTGGGGTGGGGGTTTGGTGCGTACATACACGGCTGGTGTGGTGGTTTGGTGCGTACATACACGGGTGGGGGTTTGGTGCGTACATACACGGGTGGGGGTTCGGGGCGTACATACCAGGGTGGGGTGGGGGTTCGGGGCGTACATGCACGGGTGGCGCTTGGGTGCGTACATACACGGGTGGGGGTTCGGGGCGTACATACCAGGGTGGGGTGGGGGTTCGGGGCGTACATACACGGGTGGCGCTTGGGTGCGTACATACACGGGTGGCGGTTCGGGGCGTACATACACGGGTGGGGGTTCGGGGCGTACATACACGAGTGGGGGTTCGGGGCGTACATGCACGGGTGGGGGTACGGGCCGTACTTCCACGGGTGGGGGTACGGTCCGTACATACCCCTGCCCACGCTCTGCGTGCCTGGGTACGGGCCGTACCCATGCCTTTGGTGTGTGGGTACGGTGCGTCCCACCATTGTTGCGGGGCCGTGGGGTCCGCACCGTACACAGGCCTTGGGGGCGTGGCTACGGGTCGTACCACGCGTACCCCTACATGACCCCAGCAATGCTGGTACGAGCTGTACCAAGGCCTTTCTGACGTGGGTACGGGCCGTACCGCTATTGTTGGAGTGACGTAGGGGGACGCGTGGTACGTTCCGTACCCACGCTCTTGCGGCCTGGGTAGGGTACGTACCGGTTCGCGTGACCATCCACTTCCGTTGTGGCGGACGCTTGCGTTGCTGGCCTCGCCCCCACCCCCTGGAAGTGACCAGGCCCTGATGGTCAGGTATGTCCAGGCCATGTGTGATTTGGTACCATGTGTTGGTGTTGTGTGTCCTGCCCCTGCCCCCCCCTTTGCCCCTGGTTGTTGTGCTGACCTTCTGCGGCGTCTGCGTCGGTTCCTGTACGCCAGGTGGACTGCTAGGAGGGCAGGGATGGCACGTAGGTTCGGGTCCATGTCTGTTCGTCGCGTCCAGCTGCTCCTTGCGTGTGTCGTCCTGATTTCCCGGCAGTTTTTGGCAGCCGGTAAATATTTTCCGTGCGGGATGACGTCGGTTCGAATCGTACTTCCTGGTTCGTGAAACGTAGGCTGGATGCGTACCGACGTCACGTCGGCTCCTTTCAGGATCGGAATTGTGTTTAGTTTCTGTTCGGTCGGTGTTTTGTTCGAATCGTACGGAAATGGTGTTTCCGTATGAATCGTACTTGCATTTTCGGATGGATTTCGCACCGGGTACGAGTCGGACGGAGAAAAGGCTCCGTCCGACGGTTCGTACCCGGTTTTTACCGGATCGGAATTGGCACCCAGGTGTACAATATGCTACAGATAGTACTTTTGCCTACCAGGTTAAAAAACTAATAGCACTAGCATACGTACCTGTAACAGATGTAGCAGAACACTATAATATTCTCATTGAAAGTCCCTATTACAAAAAGAACGAAGACAAATTAAGCCAACTTCTAGACTACTTTGAGGACACCTGGGTGGGAAGATTACATAGATCAGGACATAGAAGACAACCAAAGTTCCACATTCCTTGGTGGAATGTATACCTGAGTACCTTAAATAAACAATCCAAAACAAACAATAGTGTTGAAGGATGGCATAATGCCTTCCAAGCAACTACAAGCAGAGGGAAACCTACCCTACAAAAACTGGTGGAATCTCTACAAAAAGAACAAAGCTACCAAGAATTACGGATGCAACAATCTGTGACTCAAATAGGTCCTAAATTAACAAAACAAACCAAACAAATGTTTGATCTACTACAAAGTCAAGTAAACCTATACCCATCAACAAGTGGACTAGACTACCTATCACTAATAGCCAAAAGCATTTTATAATTAACATACACACAGCTAATAAATGAAATAGGTCAATACAATAAACTATTGCAATCATAAATTAATACTATATTTTCAGAAATAATATATAATTGTCAGAAACATTTCATTTTCTTAGAAGAAATATATATGTACAATTAAATATTAATTCTGTAAATGTAATATATATAACAATAAACTATAATAACATTTCCCACCCAAATGTTCACAAAATATAACTTACCATTGATGTACCCATACAAGATGAATTCCACCAAGTAAAAAGAAAAAATAAACACATCCAATGTAAATCCATCCTCGGCCAATCCAAAAACGTGAAACATTCAAAAATCCGAAAAAAAGGTCAAAATTGTAACAAACGCTCCAGGAAATCCGGGTTAAAAAAAACAGTGTGATAACTTTATTTGTTCCATTAACTAAAACACACTTTAAAAAAAAAAAAAAAACGTCTCTCTTTTCATCATAATATCCAAACCCTCAAAAACCCGAAAACAATTTAAAAATCTAAATAAACGCTCCATGAAATCCCGTAAAAACTTAAAAAGTGTGTTAACAATATTAATTAAATCAAGTAACACACGCTTTAAAAAAAAAAAAACGCGTGTTGGTCTTCGAAAAACACATCGATCAACATTTACCTGAAAAACAGAAGAAAACATACCCACCCACACAATCACACCCAAATACATTTAATAAATACAATTACATCATTTAAAAACAACACATATTTAATCACAATATTTACTTCGAAAACTACGTCACTACCAGTAAACAAACAGACGTAACTAAATCATTAGTAACACGTCAAAAACACCCAAAACATTTTAAATTATCTATCAATACACTATAAACATCCTAACTACCCTAAACATAAGTATTTAATAACACTTAATACTTAAAACACCCCTTACCTTGCTCAACGCGAAGCAGCTTCCAACCGCGAACTTCCTCATTCCAACATGACCCAAAATAACATGAACAGGTTACAAAATAATCCCATTCAAATGAAAATCCCTGCTTAAATCAGTGTAAATAAATTGAACACATTATAATCATATAAAAATATCACATAAATGTATCAAAATTAGTAGAAAATTATTTTCTAAAAAATAATACCTTTAAAAATTATATTCATAATAATTATAAAAACAATATTATTATGATTATAATACAGTAATTTATTTTCACAACTGTACAAACACTAAGAAAATGTTTATATTATTTAACATTTATTAACAAAATGTACATGTTACAAAAATTAGTTTTCATATAATTATAAAATATAAAAATTAATAATATTAACATTTCCTACAATAATATTATTAATAATCATTAAAAATACATTGCATAAAAACATAATTTGTATCATGTACTAATTATGTACAACAACAAAATCAAAATGAAAAAATATTCTTCAGAAATTAAATATGCAATGATATTTTTTATGTATATAGCCAACAAAAACATTATTATATGAATACTGTAAGAATGTTTTTTTGCTAACAATGTTAAAAAGTAATAAATGTTATGTATGTTTTTTTGTTATTATCAATACTTCTGTTATGAAATGTAATAATATGAATACATTTTATTTTAATTTAAACATTTGAAAAAGACACAAATGAAAGCATATTTCCTGTATCTCTACTAATGTATACTCCATTCTGTAAATAAAAAAAAAAATCATCTGACTAGTTTCTTTAAAAAAAATAAAGATTATATAAAAAGATAAAATGTGTCATTGGATTTCCTAATTTATAACTCTCACATATATAATGTAGCTAATTTTTTTTTTTTTAAATGTAAAAATCACATTTTTTATCCTCAATTACATCCAAAAGCATACTTCATTAACACAATACATATACATTCAGCACACTAACCCTATAGAAATTACTATTCCCATTTCACTTACATTAAAGTCAGGAAAACTGCTGGACACTAACCCTATATAATTTACTATTCCCACTCCAGTTAACATAAAATCAATAAAAGTGCTGGACAGTAACCCTATATAATTTACTATTCCCACTCCAGTTAACATAAAGTCAGGAAAGGTGCTGGACACTATCCCTAAATAATTTAATATTCCCACTCCAGATATCATAAACTCAGAGAAGATGCTGGACACTAACTGTATATAATTTACTATTCCCACTCCAGTTAACATTAAGTCAGGAAAGGTGCTGGACAGTAACCCTATATAATTTACTATTCCCACTGCAGTTAACATAAACTCATGAAAGGTGTTGGACAGTAGCCCTATATAATTTACTAATCCCACTCCAGTTAACATAAACTCAAGAAAGGTGCTGGACAATAACCCTATATAATTTACTATTCCCACTCCAGTTAACATAAATTCAGGAAATGTGCTGGACAGTGACCCTATATAATTTACTATTCCCACTCCAGTTAACATAAATTCAAGAAAGGTGCTGGACAGTAACCGTATATAATTTAATATTCCCACTCCAGTTAACATAAAGTCAGGAAAGGTGCTGGACAGTAACCCTATATAATTTACTCTTCCCACTCCAGTTAACATAAACTGAAGAAAGGTGCTGGACAGTAGCCCTATATAATTTACTATTCCCACTCCAGTTAACATAAACTCAAGAAAGGTGCTGGACAGTAACCCTATATAATTTACTATTCCCACTCCAGTTAACATAAAGTCCGGAAAGGTGCTAGACACTAACCCTAAAAAATTTAATATTCCCACTCCAGATATCATAAACTCAGGGAAGATGCTGGACACTAACTGTATATAATTTACTATTCCCACTCCAGTTAACATTAAGTCAGGACAGGTACTGGACATTAACCCTATATAATTTACTATTCCCACTCCAATTAACATAAACTCAAGAAAGGTGCTGGACAGTAACCCTATATAATTTACTATTCCCACTCCAGTTAACATAAACTCAGGAAAGGTGCTGGACAGTAACCCTATATAATTTACTATTCCCACTCCAGTTAACATTAAGTCAGGAAAGGTGCTGGACATTAACCCTATATGATTTACTATTCCCACTCCAGTTAACATAAACTCAAGAAAGGTGCTGGACAGTAACCCTATATAATTTACTATTCCCACTCCAGTTAACATAAACTCAAGGAAGATGCTGGACACTAAGGTGCCAATTCCGATCCGGTAAAAAAATTCCCCGTCCGACTCGTATCCGGATTTTTTTCCGTCCGAATCGTCAAAGTAGCGTACAAACTGCCAAGTACGATTCGAACGGAAAAAAGTCCATACGAATCGCATTGGGAAGATTTCCCCACACGTCCTCGGGTCGGGAAAAGTCACCGACACGTCCCCGGGCGAGAAACCCACCGTGCGGAAAAATAAAGTCCGACTGCGCAAGTACGATCCCTCCCGTCCTCCCCATTTCACAACCGTACGCAAAAAACACCGTCCGAACCGAACTCCCATAGCAACCATGGAGACATGTGCCCGCATACGCGCCGAACACCCCACCACCCCCCGCCCGCGTATGTACGCCCCGAACCCCCACCCGTGTATGTACGCACCAAACACCCACCCGTGTATGTACGCCCCCGAACCCCCCCCAGCCGTGTATGTACGCACCGAACCACCAGCCGTGTATGTACGCCCCCGAACCCCCCCCAGCCGTGTATGTACGCACCGAACCACCAGCCGTGTATGTACGCACCAAACCCCCCCCCCAGCCCTGTATGTACGCACCGAACCACCAGCCGTGTATGTACGCCCCCGAACCCCCCCCAGCCGTGTATGTACGCACCGAACCACCAGCCGTGTATGTACGCACCAAACCCCCACCCCAGCCGTGTATGTACGCACCGAACCACCAGCCGTGTATGTACGCACCAAACACCCACCCGTGTATGTACGCCCCCGAACCCCCCCCAGCCGTGTATGTACGCACCGAACCACCAGCCGTGTATGTACGCCCCCGAACCCCCCCCAGCCGTGTATGTACGCACCGAACCACCAGCCGTGTATGTACGCACCAAACCCCCACCCCAGCCGTGTATGTACGCACCGAACCACCAGCCGTGTATGTACGCACCAAACACCCACCCATGTATGTACGCCCCCGAACCCCCCCCCCAGCCGTGTATGTACGCACCGAACCACCAGCCGTGTATGTACGCCCCCGAACCCCCCCCCAGCCGTGTATGTACGCACCGAACCACCAGCCGTGTATGTACGCACCAAACACCCACCCGTGTATGTACGCCCCCGAACCCCCCCCCAGCCGTGTATGTACGCACCGAACCACCAGCCGTGTATGTACGCCCCCGAACCCCCCCCCAGCCGTGTATGTACGCACCGAACCACCAGCCGTGTATGTACGCACCAAACCCCCACCCCAGCCGTGTATGTACGCACCGAACCACCAGCCGTGTATGTACGCACCAAACACCCACCCGTGTATGTACGCCCCCGAATCCCCCCCCCAGCCGTGTATGTACGCACCGAACCACCAGCCGTGTATGTACGCACCAAACACCCACCCGTGTATGTACGCCCCCGAACCCCCCCCAGCCGTGTATGTACGCACCGAACCACCAGCCGTGTATGTACGCCCCCGAACCCCCCCCAGCCGTGTATGTACGCACCGAACCACCAGCCGTGTATGTACGCACCAAACCCCCACCCCAGCCGTGTATGTACGCACCGAACCACCAGCCGTGTATGTACGCACCAAACACCCACCCATGTATGTACGCCCCCGAACCCCCCCCCCAGCCGTGTATGTACGCACCGAACCACCAGCCGTGTATGTACGCCCCCGAACCCCCACCCAGCCGTGTATGTACGCACCGAACCACCAGCCGTGTATGTACGCACCAAACACCCACCCGTGTATGTACGCCCCCGAACCCCCCCCCAGCCGTGTATGTACGCACCGAACCACCAGCCGTGTATGTACGCCCCCGAACCCCCCCCAGCCGTGTATGTACGCACCGAACCACCAGCCGTGTATGTACGCACCAAACCCCCACCCCAGCCGTGTATGTACGCACCGAACCACCAGCCGTGTATGTACGCACCAAACACCCACCCGTGTATGTACGCCCCCGAACCCCCCCCCAGCCGTGTATGTACGCACCGAACCACCAGCCGTGTATGTACGCACCAAACACCCACCCGTGTATGTACGCCCCCGAACCCCCCCCCAGCCGTGTATGTACGCACCGAACCACCAGCCGTGTATGTACGCCCCCGAACCCCCCCCAGCCGTGTATGTACGCACCGAACCACCAGCCGTGTATGTACGCACCAAACCCCCACCCCAGCCGTGTATGTACGCACCTAACCACCACCCCACCAGGGAATGTACGGACCGCACCCCCACCAGTGCATGTACGGACCGTACTGACGCCAAAAAAACACGTACTGAACCCGGACAAACCATATTTACACAAGGAGAGTCAAGTAGAGTTTCCCCACACCACCAAACAGGCCCAACAACCCCACAAACATCACATACACTCACCTGCAACTGCCAAACTGCCAAACAGAGGCCCAAAACTCAATCACTCCTCATAACACACCCACACAAATTTCAAACACAGCCACACCCACAAATGGACCAATAAAAATGGACCACACACACAAACCATGAGCCTTTGCAACAGACCCACTGCTGCCAGAGCCCACAGACGACCCACACCACCATACTTGAATCTCACACTTGCATACCTTCACACAACCACCTACACAAACACCCCCTCATCACATTCACACACACACCTCCACTACCACACCCACACACCCACAGCCATCCACACCCACACCCCCACAACCACACCCCACGCCATGTCCACCACCAAGAATCCAAAGTTCACAAAGGAGGAGCTGGAGATCCTTGTCGACGAAATCCTCAGAGTCGAGCCACAGCTCTTTGGGACATTGGTCAGACAGACCAGCATATCCGAAAAAACCGCCATGTGGCAGAGGATCGTCGATTCTGTGAATGCTGTTGGGACAACCAGAAGGACCAGGCACGAGTGCCAATCCAGGTGGTACGATCTGCGGAGGACGGTCAAGAGGAAGATGACTGACAATCACAACCAGGGGAACATCACTGGAGGAGGGCCGCCCCCCAGACCGGTACAATACCATCCCTGGGAGGAGAAGGTGATGTCCACGCTGGCGGTGGAGGGACTACACGGACTGCCAGGACTCCCAGACCCTGGTGAGTACACAAACAACTCACCTCACATGGGGGGGATGCCATACACAATCAATCATGCATGCCACCCCCCCCAAGCCACCACCGGACACAACAACACTCCACAAACACACACATGCCACTGGCACCTCCATGCCCCATGCATCAATCAGGGCCATGCCAAGTCACAGGCCACACAAAACACCAACACAACACAGGATGTGGTCGATGCTGGGAGTGGGGGCAGCAAAACTAACATTGAGCAACTCACAAGCACACAACAATGCCCTCAGCCCATATGGCCCAGGGCACAGCCATACAAACTGTGTGTACCCACACAGTACTGTCTTGCCTGCAAATGATGGCTGCCATGCAGGATGCCATGGGTCTGAAGGCACAATTTGCACATAACAGCAGACAATGAAGATGCATCGCTCTGATAGAGTCTCAGCACACACCGCCACAGCAGCAGCCTACACTCAGACACACTGCCCAATGGGTGCCCGGAGAACAGGGACTAACTCACATGAACAAGCCAATGGCCATTCAAAGACCGGCTAACTGTGTGTGCCCAGGAAGCTGGCCTGAGGTGACAGAGAGTGACAAAGAGAGGGAGGGAGAGGGGGAATGAGAGGGAAGGAGACAGAGGGGGGACACAGGGAGACAGACAGAGGGAGGGAGTAGGGTGACAGAGGGAGACCGACAGAGGGAGGGAGGAGGGTGACAGAGGGAGGGAGGAAGGGAGACACAGGGAGACTAAATCACCCTTGGGTGGTGTGGCCATGTCCACTCGTCAGCCGGTGGACTGTGTGCATGCAGACCAGGTCTGGCAGTGCCTCAACCCCCCCTTCCGTAGATGAAGACCGGTCCATGTGTCAATCTGTGCACGAGTCCATCCGTGCTGCAGGCACAGACCTAACCACACACCCAGTATACCCACCCACCGTGTCGGTAAGAACCCTGTCACAAATGCTTCAGTCCCCTACCTGCAACATCAAATTGCCTTGCCAAAACACCATTTGGCCACGTACAGTGCAACACGTAAGGCGCCTCTGCATGGCTCGCTACGCCCGCACACCACACTGCTGACTGTGTACCCAAATAGATGCATCAACTAAGATTGTGTCTCACACATGCGTAAAGCCCTGACAGCTGTGGCCAAGGGACATAGCCATGCACAAGTGCACTGTGAGAGGAATGCAGGACAGATCCAACTACCCAGAGGAAGAGTGCCAAATCAGAAATGCATGCAACATGGATGCCACATGTGACACTGTTAACATTGTCTCTCTCACACACAGGTCAACGTCGACGAACACCCCCCAACACTGGGGGGGAAGTCACACAGGACCAGGCTCCGCGGGATGATGACCCCACCGCCAGCGATGACTCTCACCACTCCGTGGATGACCCAGACCAACCTGGCCCCTCTGGTGTCCAACCACCTGCAGCACCTGCGTCAGGTACAACTGTGCCAACCACCACCCCCATTCCTGCCACATCCCAGGAGACGTCCAGGAGCCCTGCCCGCACACGACCACCCAGCCAGTCTGCCCAGGAGGGACACGGTCCTCCGGGCACCCAGGAGGAGGCAGGCGGCAACGCAGATGCCATCCCTCAGGGGTCCCGGAGACCCGATGCACCCACAACGGCAGGCCAGGTGCACGTGGGCAGGGGTGGCGGGAGTGGAGGACGGCGGAGGCGCGAACCTGACCAGGCAGCTCAGGACCCGGTAGTGTCCCAGGTCAGCAACATCCTGGATACATACCGGCGTGACACCAGGGGCATGGACCAGATTGCGTCCACCCTCAATGACATCAAGGGGACCCTCCAGGAGATGAAGACCCTGCAGTCCCAGCAACATGCCTGTCAACTGCAACACCAAGGAAGGATGGAGGATAGACAGGCTGAGCTCGTGGCGGTGCAAACCCAAATGACCGGTGTACTCCGTCGGATTGCCGACAACATGGGCAACCCTCCCTGTGGCACCAGGCGAAGGCCATTACCAGACACAGGGAGGGATCAGGAGGAGGAGGATTCATCCGACGGAGCGTCACAGACATCGTCACGGACTGCTTCCGAGGGTCCCCGCAGGAAGGTGGGTCGTCCACGAAAAAGACTGTGAGAGTCAGCAGAACATCACCATCTCCCAGGTCACCTGGCCTGGCACCTGGCCCTCTGGCCCAATAGCAGCACATGACATTCTCTGCCACATGGACTTGCTGGTCACTGTCTGACCTATGTTGACGAAGACTGTGGCATGGACTCTGACATTTTGCTACGACAAGGATACCAACTCCCCCAGTGAACTTTGGATTCTACACTCCCGCTGTGCACCTCTTGTCATCCCCACAAACCCGTACCCCACCACAAATAAATTAATCACACTTACAAGATGATGCCGTGATTCTACATTATTACAATACATGTGTGTGTCGTACAGTCAAAGCATGCCTGATCTCAGAATTAACTCCAACCATCCAAACCGTGGGGTCGCAGTCTTGCCCAGGACACACATGGGTCCCAATGTCTCATCTGATACAGACATGGAGTACCAAACTCACCTGTGCTGGGCCCAACCAGCTGAGTGGTTCCCGCACAACTGTGGCTACAGACACATTCAGGGGAGCAACAGTCATGCGCAGAGGTCAGGGATCATGTGGAGTGACCTGGCTTGCCGCTCCCAGGTATGTCTAGACATGTGTCCCTACAATGTGCAGCATGCTTGCGTCAGGCGGATGTTGAGAATGGTGGCTAGGCCAAGGTTGGATGCATGGAGATGCCAGAATGCAGTTTAGGATCACTGTGCCACATGGTTGTGTTGGGGTTGTGGGCTGCATCATGAGTGTGGGCGTGGATCTAGAAGGTCATCCTGCAGCTGGCTGTGAAACATTCCCCCCATCCCGTTAGGACGTTGATGTGGCCTGGTTGCCCGACGCAGTAGCAGAGCTGTGCAGATGCACTCCGGATATGGACAAGTACCATGGGAGTCGTGAGGCACATGTCCGTAGACTGCAGGGTAGGATTCTACACAGATGTTGTAGTTTCCCTGGGGGATGGTCTCTCTTGCCTTGAGGTGGATGGAACTGTGCATCTTGTGCATAATACAGTTCCCACTCCCTGACAAACCCCTAGCATCTTGTCACTCTACACATAGACACATATGCACCACCTATGAAAACTATGCCAGACCTGCGGCACGCACAGTGGCAACAGGGCACCATTGACAGGGAAGAGGCACCTTGGAGACAGAGGGACAAATTTATTAGTCATGTGTGTTGGAATGACAATGATACTCTGTCAACACATACACAGGTCATGTGGATGTACATGTGGGAGCAACACTGGCACCCCCCATTGCAACACAGATGCTGGCATCCCATTGACCTGGCACACAAGTGACGGATAACAGCTAAACACCCCCTGCTGCCACGGAGAGGCCGCTATACACCATTGAGGCCCTGATGGGGCAATCACACACCATGTCAACCCGGTGCAACCTGTATGTTTCCGAGGCCAGTGTTACACACAATGATGGCCTCATCACAATCCCCAATCCCCTGCCACATGACAGTCACCAAGTCTGAGCATGGCTCCAGGTGAAGCCTGCCCCATGTCATGTTCCCCATGTAGGATCACCATGTATGCAAATGGAACACACATGAACCGGAGAAGTGCACACAGACTACAAACAATTCACACACCCAAAACGACGTGAGGCATCCCTTACCCTGAGGAGATTTCAACACTTGCCCGTGCATGTGACGCTGAATCAGCACATGTCGCTGTGTTCATGAGGAGTAGCAGGAGCACAACAATGCCACCAGCAGACAGCATGCACATGGACCTGTGGAAGAGAGACACACAAGGATTCAGCACAAAGGAGCACATCCGCAAGCATGTACTTAACACGTATCATGTTGTTAACATGACAGGTGACAATGATGACCCTCAGACAACATCCTTCCATTGCGCCATCACTTGAGTGACACTTCAATACACACCACTGACTCACTTGGCAGACATGCAGATGGACACACACATTGCAACACATGCCACACACGGCCCAATGCGTGCACACTCAGACACTGGAACTCACCACTAAGCAAAGAAGTTGCGTATGAGCCGACTCCGCATGTCCTCCACAGCCTCCTCCTCCTCCACATCACTTGCCCCGTCACCAAGCCCTTCATCCTCCACGGGTGGATGGTCCTGGTCATCTTGATCCAGTATGAGTGGAACAGCTTCCTCCACTGCCATGTTGTGCAGCATGCAGCAGACGATGATGATCTTGCACACCTTCACCGGGGCATATGGGAGTGCTCCGCCGGTCTTGTGGAGGCACCGGAATCGGCTCTTCAGAAGTCCAAACGTCCTCTCAATGACTCTCCTGGTCCGCCCATGTGCGTTGTTGTAGAGGTGCTCGGCAGCCGTGCTGGGGTTGCGGACAGGCGTCATCAGCCATGGCATGTTGGGATAGCCAGCGTCCCCTACAAGGAAACATCATGGACAGAAGTGTGTCAGCACAGGCAGTGAGATTGGAAGATGACGCCAAACACTGAACTGCCAGAGTCTACCCACCAACAATACATGCTCGCTCGTTCCGCAGCTGCAGCATCATTTCTGGCACCCTGCTACGCCTCATGATGAAGGCATCGTGTGCTGATCCTGGAAAGCGAACACAGACATGTGAAATCACCATGTTGGACAGACACACCACAAGGGCATTAATGGAGTGATAATGTTTGCGATTCCTATACACCACCTCCTGTGCCTGTGGTGGTACCAACGCAACATGTGTCCCATCTATGGACCCAATGACATGGGGCATCCCTCCCAGGGCATAGAACTCACGCTTGACATCTGTCAACTGCTCACGATTTGGGAATTTAATGTACTCATCCAGGTGAACCAACATGGCCTCTAAGAAATCATGCAGAACACGGCTGAACATCGTCTGGGACATGCCCCCGACATCAGCAATGGTATGTTGGAACGTACCCGTGGCAAGGAAATGTAGGGCTGCCATCACCTTCAACTTGGGTGTCAGTGCACTTGGATACCTGTGGCGCGGGAGGAGTTGTGCTTCCAGCCGGCCAGTCAACTCATCAATCAACCGTTGGCTGAATCTGTAGCGGCGTATACAGTCCCGTTCATGCAGGGCAGCAATGTCTGGCATACGTCGAGGGAGAGGCGGAGCCCTGCAGTGAAATGGAAGGAACACCTAAGAGTGAGCACTGTACAACAACATCGTCAATGCACTGAGCACATGTTACACAGCCAATACACATATGCCACGTTGTGAGTCAGGTCTGTGCCACAGTTCCTGGACACGAACGCCAGTCAGGTTACACTCCTACCAAGGGACAGCCACTAACGGAGGGGGGCAAGATCACGATGACATGGCATGAGACTAGCTGTGGGCCAGTGTAAGTGAACATGCACACGCATCACAGGATTCACAGACATCCACACATGTGCAGAAGTAGTATGCGTATGGTACAGACAGGTAGTTGGATGCGATATGCACTGGTCACATGTCATAGGAATAGGACAGGCCACACACATTGCCTTTGAGGAGTACATGTTGAGACAGAACATACATAGGGAGCATGTGGATATGTACTTGTGTTGATACTCCGTGTAGTTGGATACATACACACCTCATGGCAAATCACATATGTGGGCTGGTGTGCGGAACAGTGTGCCATGCCCATCGACACACAGACACATGTTGGCAGCAGCAACTGCTGACACATTGAATCACACACCTACAGCAAAATCATGGAAAGACATGCCACACACATGACATGGTTGCAGCATGCAACGCAGCCATACACGTGTCATATGTAATATTCCGTGTACCTGGCATCAGGGGACAGGTGCGGGTGTCCGTGACTGGGACATGCAAGTGACTCATGGCTCCACTAGTGTGTACGACATGCACACATGTCAAAGGTGTGCAGGGGATGTGTGGTACAATGCGCACCATCACACACGACATGTGTACACAGCTCATCGTACATGTGCTTTGCCCACACCTCAGGGGTAAAGTGCCACATCACATCCTGACACACCTGTGTCACACACAGGTGGTATTGCACAGACAATGCATTGGTGTCCACCCTTGGCAATACCTGTCCGCTCCATTCCTGTCTGTGTGCCGCCTGTCACCACTGACAGTTGTTATACGCACCGTACATACGCTCGGAGCGCGTGTATAGGGTCCCTGGGCCAATATTGCCGCTGGCGTATGCGTACGCCACAGTAGTACGGACTGTACACGCGCTTGTACGGTCCGGATCACAATATGGGCGCTGGCGTATGCGTACGCCACAGTAGTACGGACTGTACACGCGCTTGTACGGTCCGGATCACAATATGGGCGCTGGCGTATGCGTACGCCACAGTAGTACGGACTGTACACGCGCTTGTACGGTCCGGATCACAATATGGGCGCTGGCGTATGCGTACGCCACAGTAGTACGGACTGTACACGCGCTTGTACGGTCCGGATCACAATATGGGCGCTGGCGTATGCGTACGCCACAGTAGTACGGACTGTACACGCGCTTGTACGGTCCGTACTACTGTGGCGTACGCATACGCCAGCGCCCTTATTGTGATCCGGACCGTACAAGCGCGTGTACAGTCCGTACTACTGTGGCGTACGCATACGCCAGCGCCCATATTGTGATCCGGACCGTACAAGCGCGTGTACAGTCCGTACTACTGTGGCGTACGCATACGCCAGCGCCCATATTGTGATCCGGACCGTACAAGCGCGTGTACAGTCCGTACTACTGTGGCGTACGCATACGCCAGCGGCAATATTGTGATCCGGACCGTACAAGCGCATGTACGGTCGGTATCACTGCTTGTGGGGTGCCCTAGGGCGTGGAACGCACCGTACCTGTGTGTAAATGTATGAAAACACATAGGGGACACATGAGGGACAAGTATAAGGGCCGAAATGCCTGATGGTTGCCATGGAGACTGAGTTAAATTTTTGAATTTGAGCACCAGGTGCACAGCAGAAGTCAGTTTGAAAGAATCTACATTGTTGCAATGTGGATGTTGACTTGACATCATTATCAAAACTGAAACCATGCAAAGCCACACACTGGGGTAGGTTTGAAGGGATTGGATGAAACGTAGGATGCTAATGTGACTGACCAATCAATCTGTACTCCTATACATGAACAGGCCAGCCAGGCATATATAAGGCAGCCAGGTCCCATGAGAGAGCACTTGCCTGCACATCCATTCATCCATGACCACTGCTGCTGATAGTGATTCCTCTGGCACCATGTCCAGGACTGTGGAGAGGTCACAGCCATTCACCCAGGAGGAGAACCTTGCCCTGATAGATGTGATCCTCCCACAGTTCCAGAGCCTGTATGGTCGACCAGGGGTTCAGGTGAGTGCAGACTCCACTAGCTTAGACTGTGCCCCTTTTGTGTGACAGTGACTTCTGGCATTGTGTCCATGTGTGACAGACATGCACTGTTGTTTGGAGTGGGTCCCAGGGTGTGGAAGGCCTCATGTCACCCATGCAGAGCATGCTGTGTTTCCTGTGTGCACTCCTCACTTGCATAGTGCCTACTGTGACAATGAATGCAAGGTGCATGCCACATTCTGCCTGCATACTCCTCCTGGGGATGTTGTTTCCACAGTCCTGATGTGATCCTGTGTTCCCCCCAGTGTGACAGGTGTCAGTACCCATGGATGTGTGTTTGTTCAGTGTACCTGTGCTGTGAGTGTCCAAAGGCCGTGTTCGTCCCCTGCACATTGGTGTGTGTGTTAGTCCCCTGTCATGTGGGTGAGTGCATATGGGGAGTGTTGCACACAAGCAGCATGAGGGATGGATATGGCCTGGCCATCGGATGTGAGCAGGGAGCAGTGCTGTGTGCATGCCGTGCTGAGCCAGCCCCACACCTGTGACACCCCCGTCTACTGGCACATGGGCAGAGTGAGGTGTGTACCCGCAGTTGGCAATGCCATGTGATTGTCCTGTACCTGTGTGTGTCTGTGTACTCTGCTGAGGTAGCATCAGTGTGCTGGGGCAGGTGACTGCTGTGAGGTGCTGTACATAATCCTGGTGTAGCCTGTGAGGCACAGTGTGATCCCTGGTCAGTGAGTGTGTGGTACCCCTCATGCCACCCGTGTGCTTCCACTGGCACGTAGTGCATTTGGCCTTCCACAGTGGATAATGTCCCTATGACAAAGGTGCAATTAGTTGCATGCATACCATGGCCTGTTCATAATGAGGATTGTTCTATATGTGTGTCTCTGTGTCTTTGCTCATGTGGATTAATGTATTCTCTCTTTTGCATCCTCACAGGTAGGCGCCATTGCCAAGGGGGAGATCTGGAGGGAAGCCGTCAGTGCCGTGAGGGGTACAGAGGGTCGGAGGCGGAGCCTGTCTCAGGTGAGGAAACGCTGGCAGGACATCCGGTGCTGGACGAGGAGGATTGCACGGCTCCTGCTGGGGGACTCACCTGAGAGCCGTAAGAACCGTGGCCGCCGTCGTCTGACCCACATCCAGAAGCGTGTGCTGGCGGTGGTCTTCCCCGATATGGACAGGCGCCTACAGGAGAGGCAGCAGCAGGAAGGGGGTAGGTACATGTGTGTCAGTTGTGTGTCCCCAGCCAATGTAAGTGTGCAGTTGCATGGATACACTGCCAGGGTTTGATTGTGCAGTGCGTCAACTTCTCCACAAAGTAGCACAGTGCTGTTCTCACTCCCTCCCTTCCCCTCCTTGCAATGTGTTCCCTGGTCTGTCGCCACTCTTGCACAAGGTTATTTATGCAGGCAGTTCATGCAGGTGCCCTATGCTATCAGCATCATGTGTGGGGGTGATGTGCCACAGGTATGGGGACCTTGCGTGTGCCATGGCCAATTTCAGTCATTGTGGTGTCCATGTCACTTGGCACTGATTGTGAATCACGACATAGGGGTGTGTCTCCAAAATGTACAGCCTTCCAGCATGCATGTCCAATTGTGTGCCCTCTGACATGATGTGCCTGAGTGGGATGCCTGCTAAGTGCAGGGACGGTTGCTTAATTTGCAGTCATGTCCATCCTGGACCATGGAGGAGTGTGGGCACTACTGTGCCCTGGGGCACCTCTTCCTAGGTATCATGTGCGTCATCCAACAATATGGCCATTCACTGTGTCTTTGCCATGGGTTGCGTAGGGTGGCATTGTACCCTGGGCTCAACTGTTAGGACCTACAGGTTGCTACATGTGTCCACTGTACAGGGGGACCCATTTTGCTTGTGCATACTCACAGTGGGCATTACCTGTGTGTGTTGTTGAGACAATCTGATGATGTTTGCCTGTCAATGATGTGTGGACATGGCCACCAGGGGCTGTGTGTTTACAGTCATGAATTAGTGGAGGCCATGTGTTTCCATCCCAGAGTAAGAGGTGTACATACTTTCTCCGTCTCAATGAGATTGTCTCAGGTGTGGGTGGTTTGTGCGTACAAGGCCTACATGTCAGAAGCTTCATCCTCCTTGCTGGGTTTAGCCTGTGTGTGATGTTTGACTGGACATACGCTCAAGGTGCAGTGACCCTGTCATGTGTGGCCTGGTTTCATGTATTGCCTTTGCAGCATGCGGCAAGAGTAAATGGATATGATTCATGCTCATCCCTTTTTGACGACGCAGTGTGGTGCAGGTGCTGTGCACATTTGTCCCCAGAGGCTGACTCCTCTCTAAAATTTCAGGTGCAGTGATTTGCTGTTGTGTCATGATCTCCATTGTGTCTCAGTGGCATGGTGGGTAGAAAAACTGTGTGTTCCATGGCCTACATGTGTACATTGTTTTGTAGGTGTTACTCCTGTTGCTTTTCAGGCTATGCAATGTGACCTATGTATATTTGACTCATGTGACATAAGTGTACAGGTGTCTGATTTTCTCCTGTCTCTTCACCTTGCCCACAGCATCGCCGGGGGACACGGAAGGAGACACTAGCACGGACCGGGAGGAGAGATTGAGCACCAGTACCAGCAGTGCTGTCCTGTCTGGCACATGGAGTGGCACGGAGGCCGAAGGGAGTGAGGCGGAGGACCTGTTGACTGCCAACACAGACTATGACGCAGACGGGTCCGAGGCTGAGCTCCCAGAGGTGGCGGAGTCTGCCCCCCCAGCTGATGGCAGCCCTCCACATCCCCCCGCCACCTCAGGTTCCATCACCGGCCTCCCACATGCTCGTGGCCCTTCCCTCCGTGCTCGGTCCCCACATGTCTCCTTCCTGCCAGGCACCGCACCCCCTGCCCCTGTCACCACTGCTGCGGTGAGTGCGGAGTCTGTGGACATCCTGAGGCAGTTGCAGGTTGGTCAGACTGCGATGCTAAATGTCCTCCATGCCCACACCCAGGTGCTGACCCAGATGGAGGCATACATGGAGGGCATGTCGGCTGCGCAGTCTGACCAACGGCAGTTGCTGAGGTCCATAGACTCCACACTGACTGCAGCACTGGATCTCCTGCAGCGCTGCGTAACACCCCCTACCCCTGCCCCATCCACAATTCCCACTCCCGTGCCTGTCCCACGCACATCCAGACGTCAGCGTGCACGCACCCCAACAGACACAGGCACCACACCACCAGGGAAGTCGAAGCGCACACCTCCTGTCACGCACACACAGGGTGAGGAAGGCACACCCACTGGGTCGGGGGGGAAACGTAGAACACGCAGCCACAGTGGGAGTCCGCATTCCACACAACCCACTCCCTCCAAATCCACTCCCCTTAGCTCTCCTGGCCAACAGTCAGTGACAGCATCATCCACTGCGAGTGTGCCCCCCAGCCCCAGGATGACACCACCCCGCAAGCGGTGGAGGCGGGACCCGGCCAGGGGAGTTGAGTCCCCCACCCTGTCCACACCCTCCCCCAGTGGCGCTGCGACCCATCCCTTTGCCCCCCCCCCCTCCTTGGGGCCTGTGGTTGGATTGGGTACGGGGGAGTCGCTGGGGGAACTTGCCGACGTGTGCAGCGCCATTCTGTCCTCCACCTTTGGCGCTGGCACCCCCCCTGTGGCAGATTCATCCCTCCCTGCACCCACAACACCTACCCTTTCCCCTCCTGTCCCTGCGGTGCCTGTTTCCACCCTCCCCCCTGATGCCCCCTCTTCTGTGGATGAAATGGACTTGTGAACTGTGCAGGCAAGCTAGGGGACACACGTCCCGATGTGTACCCCCCCCCCGGACATTGCTGCTGGGCTGGCCCATGGCCCTTGTACATAGTGGACATTTTCTCTGATATATTTTCCTGCTGAATAAAGCCTTTTCTTTTTGTTTTGCACACTGATGCTTTCCTGGACTTGCTGTTGGTGCTGGTGCTCCCTGCGTTGGGGTGGTGATAATGTGTTAGGGGTCTGTGAAATGTTGGAGTGTGCTGCTCATGGGGTGTACCCTGCCATCTGCGTGCCATCACAAAGGTCTCTGCAAATGGTATTTGGTCATGTTTGCTCTCACTGTATGGTGACATTGTCCCAAGGTGTGTTCCGTCCTCTGTGGCCCAGGCCATTTTTCCTGCAGGGTGTCTCCCAAATGCTGTGCTGTGCTGTGTCTACATTTCCTGGATGTGTGAGGGTTGCCTTTCAATATAGCCATGCTGGCTCAGCGATGGCTCCGCCTGCATCTGGGGTATCACCCTTGTAGGTCACTGAACTTGTTGATGGGGTATATTGTCCGATGTCTGGGCACTGCTGGGAGTGATAGGTACACACCCCTCCTGTGTCTGGGCACTGCTGGGAGTGATAGGCACACACCCCTCCTGTGTCTGGGCACTGCTGGGAGGACCCTGCACCCACCCCTCCTGTGTCTGGGCACTGCTGGGGGTGTTTTGCACACCCCATTCTTATAGCAGGTTCGGTGCGTACATGCACGGGTGGGGGTTTGGTGCGTACATACACGGGTGGGGGTTCGGTCCGTACATACACGGGTGGGGGTTCGGGGCGTACATACTCTGCTGGGGTGGGGGTTCGGTGCGTACATACACGGGTGGTGGTTCGGTGCGTACATACACGGCTGGGGTGGGGGTTTGGTGCGTACATACACGGCTGGTGTGGTGGTTTGGTGCGTACATACACGGGTGGGCGTTTGGTGCGTACATACACGGGTGGTGGTTTGGTGCGTACATACACGGCTGGGGTGGTGGTTTGGTGCGTACATACACGGGTGGGGGTTTGGTGCGTACATACACGGGTGGTGGTTTGGTGCGTACATACACGGCTGGGGTGGGGGTTCGGTCCGTACATACACGGGTGGGGGTTCGGGGCGTACATACTCTGCTGGGGTGGGGGTTCGGTCCGTACATACACGGGTGGTGGTTCGGTGCGTACATACACGGCTGGGGTGGGTGTTAGGTGCGTACATACACGGGTGGGGGTTTGGTGCGTACATACACGGCTGGTGGTTCGGTGCGTACATACACGGCTGGGGGGGGGGTTCGGTCCGTACATACACGGGTGGGGGTTCGGGGCGTACATACTCTGCTGGGGTGGGGGTTCGGTGCGTACATACACGGGTGGTGGTTCGGTGCGTACATACACGGCTGGGGTGGGGGTTTGGTGCGTACATACACGGCTGGTGTGGTGGTTTGGTGCGTACATACACGGGTGGGCGTTTGGTGCGTACATACACGGGTGGTGGTTTGGTGCGTACATACACGGCTGGGGTGGGGGTTCGGTCCGTACATACACGGGTGGGGGTTCGGGGCGTACATACTCTGCTGGGGTGGGGGTTCGGTCCGTACATACACGGGTGGTGGTTCGGTGCGTACATACACGGGTGGTGGTTCGGTGCGTACATACACGGGTGGTGGTTCGGTGCGTACATACACGGCTGGGGTGGGGGTTTGGTGCGTACATACACGGCTGGTGGTTCGGTGCGTACATACACGGCTGGGGGGGGGTTCGGGGGCGTACATACACGGGTGGTGGTTTGGTGCGTACATACACGGCTGGGGTGGGGGTTCGGTCCGTACATACACGGGTGGGGGTTCGGGGCGTACATACTCTGCTGGGGTGGGGGTTCGGTCCGTACATACACGGGTGGGGGTTCGGGGCGTACATACTCTGCTGGGGTGGGTGTTAGGTGCGTACATACACGGGTGGGGGTTTGGTGCGTACATACACGGCTGGTGGTTCGGTGCGTACATACACGGCTGGGGGGGGTTAGGGGGCGTACATACACGGGTGGTGGTTTGGTGCGTACATACACGGCTGGGGTGGGGGTTCGGTCCGTACATACACGGGTGGGGGTTCGGGGCGTACATACTCTGCTGGGGTGGGGGTTCGGTGCGTACATACACGGGTGGTGGTTCGGTGCGTACATACACGGCTGGGGTGGGGGTTTGGTGCGTACATACACGGCTGGTGTGGTGGTTTGGTGCGTACATACACGGGTGGGCGTTTGGTGCGTACATACACGGGTGGTGGTTTGGTGCGTACATACACGGCTGGGGTGGTGGTTTGGTGCGTACATACACGGGTGGGGGTTTGGTGCGTACATACACGGGTGGTGGTTTGGTGCGTACATACACGGCTGGGGTGGGGGTTCGGTCCGTACATACACGGGTGGGGGTTCGGGGCGTACATACTCTGCTGGGGTGGGGGTTCGGTCCGTACATACACGGGTGGTGGTTCGGTGCGTACATACACGGCTGGGGTGGGTGTTAGGTGCGTACATACACGGGTGGGGGTTTGGTGCGTACATACACGGCTGGTGGTTCGGTGCGTACATACACGGCTGGGGGGGGGGTTCGGTCCGTACATACACGGGTGGGGGTTCGGGGCGTACATACTCTGCTGGGGTGGGGGTTCGGTGCGTACATACACGGGTGGTGGTTCGGTGCGTACATACACGGCTGGGGTGGGGGTTTGGTGCGTACATACACGGCTGGTGTGGTGGTTTGGTGCGTACATACACGGGTGGGCGTTTGGTGCGTACATACACGGGTGGTGGTTTGGTGCGTACATACACGGCTGGGGTGGTGGTTTGGTGCGTACATACACGGGTGGGGGTTTGGTGCGTACATACACGGGTGGTGGTTTGGTGCGTACATACACGGCTGGGGTGGGGGTTCGGTCCGTACATACACGGGTGGGGGTTCGGGGCGTACATACTCTGCTGGGGTGGGGGTTCGGTCCGTACATACACGGGTGGTGGTTCGGTGCGTACATACACGGGTGGTGGTTCGGTGCGTACATACACGGGTGGTGGTTCGGTGCGTACATACACGGGTGGGGGTTCGGGGCGTACATACTCTGCTGGGGTGGGGGTTCGGTCCGTACATACACGGGTGGGGGTTCGGGGCGTACATACTCTGCTGGGGTGGGTGTTAGGTGCGTACATACACGGGTGGGGGTTTGGTGCGTACATACACGGCTGGTGGTTCGGTGCGTACATACACGGCTGGGGGGGGTTAGGGGGCGTACATACACGGGTGGTGGTTTGGTGCGTACATACACGGCTGGGGTGGGGGTTCGGTCCGTACATACACGGGTGGGGGTTCGGGGCGTACATACTCTGCTGGGGTGGGGGTTCGGGGGCGTACATACACGGGTGGTGGTTCGGTGCGTACATACACGGGTGGTGGTTCGGTGCGTACATACACGGCTGGGGTGGGGGTTTGGTGCGTACATACACGGCTGGTGTGGTGGTTTGGTGCGTACATACACGGGTGGGGGTTTGGTGCGTACATACACGGCTGGGGGTTCGGGGCGTACATACCAGGGTGGGGTGGGGGTTCGGGGCGTACATGCACGGGTGGCGCTTGGGTGCGTACATACACGGGTGGGGGTTCGGGGCGTACATACCAGGGTGGGGTGGGGGTTCGGGGCGTACATACACGGGTGGCGCTTGGGTGCGTACATACACGGGTGGCGGTTCGGGGCGTACATACACGGGTGGGGGTTCGGGGCGTACATACACGAGTGGGGGTTCGGGGCGTACATGCACGGGTGGGGGTACGGGCCGTACTTCCACGGGTGGGGGTACGGTCCGTACATACCCCTGCCCACGCTCTGCGTGCCTGGGTACGGGCCGTACCCATGCCTTTGGTGTGTGGGTACGGTGCGTCCCACCATTGTTGCGGGCCGTGGGGTCCGCACCGTACACAGGCCTTGGGGGCGTGGCTACGGGTCGTACCACGCGTACCCCTACATGACCCCAGCAATGCTGGTACGAGCTGTACCAAGGCCTTTCTGACGTGGGTACGGGCCGTACCGCTATTGTTGGAGTGACGTAGGGGGACGCGTGGTACGTTCCGTACCCACGCTCTTGCGGCCTGGGTAGGGTACGTACCGGTTCGCGTGACCATCCACTTCCGTTGTGGCGGACGCTTGCGTTGCTGGCCTTGCCCCCACCCCCTGGAAGTGACCAGGCCCTGATGGTCAGGTATGTCCAGGCCATGTGTGATTTGGTACCATGTGTTGGTGTTGTGTGTCCTGCCCCTGCCCCCCCCTTTGCCCCTGGTTGTTGTGCTGACCTTCTGCGGCGTCTGCGTCGGTTCCTGTACGCCAGGTGGACTGCTAGGAGGGCAGGGATGGCACGTAGGTTCGGGTCCATGTCTGTTCGTCGCGTCCAGCTGCTCCTTGCGTGTGTCGTCCTGATTTCCCGGCAGTTTTTGGCAGCCGGTAAATATTTTCCGTGCGGGATGACGTCGGTTCGAATCGTACTTCCTGGTTCGTGAAACGTAGGCTGGATGCGTACCGACGTCACGTCGGCTCCTTTCAGGATCGGAATTGTGTTTAGTTTCTGTTCGGTCGGTGTTTTGTTCGAATCGTACGGAAATGGTGTTTCCGTATGAATCGTACTTGCATTTTCGGATGGATTTCGCACCGGGTACGAGTCGGACGGAGAAAAGGCTCCGTCCGACGGTTCGTACCCGGTTTTTACCGGATCGGAATTGGCACCTAACTGTATATAATTTACTATTCCCACTCCAGCTAACATTAAGTCAGGACAGGTGCTGGACATTAACCCTATATAATTTAATATTCCCACTCCAGAAAGATCAAACTGAGAGAAGGTGCTGGTTATAAGATCACTTAAAATATTAATGAGCTACATGTATTAACTATGAGATATAATTTATAAACTATTAAAAATTAAAAAACTATAGTTGCAATACCCACCCCTATCCCATAATCACCATAATTTAAAAAAAAATATGTACAATATCTTTTCCATCAACTATACAATTATTTTATTATATTTATATTTGTAAATTTTTGATTTCACAATATTTACAAATAATGTGATTTTTTGTATAATCTATATTTACACTATTATTTTTAAAAATTACTCCCCACCCTTCTCCCCTAATATACCCAAATCCCACCCATAAACACTACATAAATATTGAAATTAGATTTTCCTATTAAAATTACATAATTCAATTTCGACATAAGGGGCCTCATGTAGGTAGCCAAATACAGGTGGGTAACGGCGGATTTTAGGTAAATATGCGGTTACCGACGGATATTCAAACAAGTGAGATGTAGGAGTCCAAAAACCACTTTTAGGTAAATATGAGGGGGTAAATACCGATTCATATTCACAGAATTCCTAAATACGGATTAAGAGTTACCGAATACATAATTAACGAATAGGTAAATATGAAGTGGTAAATATGAAGTGGTAAAAATGAAAATGACATGTAGGAGCACTAGGTAATTAAGAAATCCAAGACAATGGGTAAATAAGAGTAGGTAATTAACACGGATTGAAAGCAGGTGGTAACAATCAACAGTGCAGATAAGCAATCCCAAAATGCAACAGCGTGGACAACATGTCCGCTATGTACGTCATTGCAAGGCGCCTACATGTACAGGCAGCAGGACTGAGGGTTTGGCGACGGGAGGAACGCATCTACAGACAGCGCATCACACTATTCCAGCTGACTGATGCAGAGATACATGAGAGGTCCAAGCTACACCCCGAAACCATCATTGACTTAATCAGGGACCTGCACCCACTCCTGGACCAGCCAATAAGAAGGGCGCACGCCAAACCCCCACATGTGCAGGTACTCTGCAGCCCACATGTGTTGGCATCCGGCGGTTATCAGGTGGTGACAGCTGCGGTGGGTGGTGTATCCCAGAGTTGGCTGTCCCGTTCCTTCTTGAATTTCCTGGATGCCATGATGCAGAGAATGCACCACTACATCTGCTTCCACAACACACAGGCTGCACTGCAGTAAACAAAAACAGACATTTCTCACATGGCACAGTTCCCCCATTTCATTGGCTGCATTTATGGTACACACATCCCAATCTGTCCACCAGCTGACACAGAGCACATCTACAGGATCAGGAAGTCCACCCACTCCATCAAGGTGCATACCGAATTGAGTGATTTTGTGAATGGTCCTTTGGGTGGCATAACCAAAAGGTGGGCGTATGCTATTTACAACGAAGTCTGCAAGTTGTCGCACAGTGAGGCGGCTTCCAGATTGAGAGCTATTGACCAAGCAAACATGGAGAAGGCCTTAGCCGTTATAGATAAAAGCTTTAGCACACTCTCTTCTATGATCCATACATCAGACAATAGGCACATGCAAGTACACGGCGCATGCTATGTACAAGCCCAGATTCTGGCGTGCGTCCTACGAGGTATCCCAGTGCCTGTGATTACACCTTCTTTCACTCTGCTTGCAAACGCTATTCATTTAATGTTGAATAATGAAGCTTGCTGCTGGATGTGAGTGGGAATCCAGTACATAACTGTCTCGCATTAAGTTGTCTGCTGCAATACTGTTCTTTTTCCACCCCCGCATGTGCGGCGGGATGTTTCCATCTGGCCTTCGATTCCAACCTTGAAAGCAGAGTTCAACAAGTTGAGCCGAATAGAGAGCCATTGTCCCACAAAGAGGTTCCTTTGACTTCCTCTACTAAAACATTTCTCCTTCACGTTGCTCATACGCGCAATGAGATACAGGCGCCTCTGAATACTGACCTCCCCCTGCATTTGGGCTCTTTGATCCAAACTATTATCAATGCCTTGTCCACCACCGGCCTGGCTCATTTTTTTAAACATGTGGGCTCGGGTCTCGTGACCTCTTCCCAAACTATTTTTGGTGTAATACCGGCATTTGTTCATTCACTGTTCTCGATCATCTTTGGAGGTGTCCCGCTGCTCCTGGCGCTAGTGGCAGGTGTGCTGCTTTTCCTTTCCATATTCCGGAATGGCTACTCCTTCTGTGCCACACGAGCACCTGTCCCGTCTGCATCTTCTTCGTGATCGGATGCTTGACTTCTATGGTACTTTGCCATTGGCGACTTTGAGTCTGGCTTATGGATTATCCTTCAGGTATTCCAACTTCACCTGCGTACAACCTGTATTACACTGCCTGGATTGTCCCTTTGAATGGCCTCTGGATTTGTGCTTGACCAACATAGTGTCTCCGGTGCCGGATTTCGATCGACTAATGAGGCCCTTAGTGTCTCACGAGTTGGCCTGTTCTGGTGTCCGGATCATGGCGTGTGGGGCGGCGCATGGTATCCTGGGTAATTGGGACATCTCAGCGGCAGCCTCCGACTTCTTGTCCATGAGCTATTTGGAGGAACATTCCGGGTGCCCTCTGATTGTGCTAGAGGCTCCGTTGGTTGGAGAACACGTATGTTCCTTTTCTTTACTTAATTGGATGGCTGAGACTTTTAGTGGCCCTGCAAACGAATTTTTGTTGGAAGCCGTGGCCACATATGCTGCCTATACATTCATGGATTAACTGGATTGTCGTCCATTGCGCCTGTACTACTGGACAGCACCCTGGCGCAACATTTATTTCTTTTATTTCTCTTTTTTCTCTTCCTGATGGTCGGCTTGAGTTTTTTACTATACTTGCATTGTGTTTTTTTGAATTTTATGCTGCAATTAATTGGACTTTAGGACTTTGGCGCTGCATTGGTTACGCCTTGTTCTGCTCTGACGAAACTGAACTCTGCGTTCTCTCTTTTCTTGCCTATTACATATTGCTTCGCTCAAGGGGGCGTGTAGTGAGTTCTCCCTGAATACGTGCATACATTGTTCAGTTGGCATAACCACGTTGAATGTTATGTAGCCATATTTTTGTCTTTGCACACGACACTGGGTTTACATGTTCTGTCTTGAATAAACTGCTTACTCGAGACTTCCTTCAGACGAGTGCATTCTGTTGTTTCCATCCCAAGCTCTGCGCAGAGACCTTGGTCTGTACATGCTGTGACACACAGTCTGGAATTTTACACAATGCATGTGTTCCACTCTAGGTTGTTCGACCCACTCTTTAGCCATGACACACGCGCAGCTGCAAATACCTGAAAGTTGTTGCTTTTCATGTCACAGACATCAGGTTTATTATTCAGACTGAAGACGAGCCTTCCTGCGAGACGGCTCCTGATGCTCCTGAGATGTGATTTCACTGAGCTTATTTTTGAGGTATGGGGTCCCCTATTCAAGCCTAAGAGACCTTCTATTATAACATCATTATGATATTAGCTACTTAGTTAAGGGAAGGTGGTATTTTCCTTTGTATTTTAGGAATCGCTAAATACCACCTTGGTATTTTCCGAATAGCTAAATACCACCTCGGTATTTACCGATTGGGTAAATACCACCTGGGTATTTACCGATTGAGTAAATACCACCTGGGTATTTACGGATTAGGTGAATTCCGAATCGTGATTACCTAATGTTACCGAATAGGTAACTGTTACCGAATTGTTACCTACATATAACTTACAGATTCTAATGTACCGATTAGGTATGGCTGGGTATTTAAGAACAGGTTAAATTTATTTACCTACATTAGTCCCAAAATGTTCACATATTACAATTATTCCCAATTAAATATTTATTTATTACTCTATAATTTTGTAACAATCATTAAAATACAATCCACACCCTTACACCCTTAAAACCCAAATTCCCTACCATGAAACAAAAAAATAAGGTCGAAATTATTTTGAAAATATTTTTTAAACATTGTCAAAATGAAATTAAAATTTTAACATGTCTAATTCTTTAGTAATAATATTTATAACTTATTATCCAATTTTAGAGTAATCTTTTTAATACACTCCCCACCCTTATACACTAATAACCCTACATCCCACTCCTAAAACAAAATTAATATTTCATTAGAATTTGAAAATATTCAATTTCGTAATTTTATATAAATTTTTAAATTGCGAAATCTAAAAATTTACAAATTTTTACATTATTATCTGATTTTACTATAACATTTTTAAAACACTCCCCACCCTTATCCCCTAATAACCCCACATCCCGCTCCTAAAAAATATATATAATATAATTTTAAATTTCAAAATTATAAATATTTAATTTATAATTTTCTTTACAATTTCCTATTCATAATTATTTATTATGTAATATTTTAAATTTTTATCTGATTTTACACTAATCTTTGTAATACACTCCCCACCCTTATACACTAATAACCATACATCCCACTCATAAATTTAAAAAAATATTTCATTAGATTTTTACAAAATCTACTTTATAATTTTTATAGAAATGTTTAAATTTCGAAATCTTAAATATTACAAAATTTTACATTTTTATCTGTTTTTACTATAACATTTTTAAAACACTCCTCACCCTTATCCCCTAATAACCCAACATCCCGCTCCTAAAAAATATATATAATTTTTTTTTGAATTTCTAAATTATAAATATTTAATTTGGAATTTTCTTTACAATTTACTATTCATAATTATTTTTTATGTAATATTTATAAATTATTATCTGATTTTACACTAATCTTTTTAATACACACCCCACCCTTATACACTAATAACCATACATCCCACTCATAAAAAAAAAATTATATTTCATTTTAATTTTAAAATATTTTATTTCGAATTTATATAGAAATTGTTAAATTTCGAAATCTAAAATATTCCTAATTTTTACATTATTATCTGATTTTACTATAACATTTTTAAAACACTCCCCACCCTTATCCCCTAATAACCCAACATCCCGCTCCTAAAAAATTTATATAATTTCTTGATTTTTTCTAAATTACTAATATTTAATTTAGAAATTTCATTACAATTTACTATTCATAATTATTTATTATTTAATAATTTTAAATTATTATCTGATTTTACACTAAAATTTTTAAAACACTCCCCACCATTATCCCCTAATAACCATACATCCCACTCATAAAAAAAAAATAATATTCCATTTTAATTTTAAAATATTTTATTTCGAATTTGTATAGAAATTGTTAAATTTCGAAATCTAAAATATTCCTAATTTTTACATTATTATCTGATTTTACTATAACATTTTTAAAACACTCCCCACCCTTATCCCCTAATAACCCAACATCCCGCTCCTAAAAAATTTATATAATTTCTTTATTTTTTCTAAATTACTAATATTTAATTTAGAAATTTCATTACAATTTACTATTCATAATTATTTATTATTTAATAATTTTAAATTATTATCTGATTTTACACTAATATTTTTAAAACACTCCCCACCCTTATCCCCTAATAACCCAACATCCCGCTCCTAAAACATATCATACAATAAATTACTTAACACTATTAATTATATTTTAAACAATAATAAAGTATTTATACAAATATGATTAAACAATTTACTTATTCAATATACATGAAATACACATTTTAAACAATATATATATTATATTTCGATATTTCTCACAAAACTATTCAATCGATATTATCTTCAAACGATATTACTACTTCGATATTTCATACTTCGATATTTTACTAAACACTTAAAACACGATATTACTTACCTCGATATTCTACACTTCGATATTAATGTTATCTCGATATTTTACCTTCGATATTCTTGTTGTTCGATATTATTTTTTCGATATTATGTCCATTTACCCACCCGGTCAGCAGAGATGCTCTAGAGCCAGAGAACCAGGTCAGCAGAGCTGCTTTAGAGCCAGAAAACCAGGTCAGCAGAGCTGCTTTAGAGCCAGAGGACCAGGTCAGCAGAGCTGCTTTAGAGCCACCAGTTCAGCAGAGATGCTTTAGAGCCAGAGAACCAGGTCAGCAGAGCTGCTTTAGAGGGAGAGAACAAGGTCAGCAGAGATGCTCTAGAGCCAGAGAACCAGGTCAGCAGAGCTGCTGTAGAGCCGGAGAAACCAGGTCAGCAGTGCTGCTTTAGAGGGAGAGAACCAGATCAGCAGAGCCGCTATAGAGCCAGAGAACCAGGTCAGCAGAGCTGCTCTAGAGCCTAAAAACCAGGTCAGCAGAGCTGCTCTAGAGGTAGAGAACCAGGTCAGCAGAGCTGCTGTAGAGCCAGAGAACCAGGTCAGCAGAGCTGCTTTAGAGCCAGAGAACTAGGTCAGCAGAGCTGTTGTAGAGCCAGAGAACCAGGTCAGCAGAGCTGTTGTAGAGCCAGAGAACCAGGTCAGAAGAGCTGCTCTAGAGCCTAGGAACCAGGTCCACAGAGCTGCTGTAGAGCAAGAGAAACCAAGTCAGCAGAGCCGCTTTAGAGCCAGAGAACCAGGTCAGCAGACCTGCTCTAGAGCCTAAGAACCAGGTCAGCAGAGCTGGTCTAGACACAGAGAACCAGGTCAGCAGAGCTTCTCTAGAGGCAGAGAACCAGGTCAGGAGAGTTGCTGTAGAGCGAGAGAACCAAGTCAGCAGAGCTGCTTTAGAGCCAGAGAGCCAGGTCAGCAGAGCCGTTGTAGAGCCAGAGAACCAGGTCAGAAGAGCTGTTCTAGAGCCTAAGAACCAGGTCCGCAGAGCTGCTTTAGAGCAAGAGAAACCAGGTCAGCAGATCTGCTTTAGAGGCAGAGAACTAGGTCAGCAGAGCTGCTTTAGAGCCAGAGAATCAGGACAGCAAAGCTGCTTTAGAGGGAGGGAATCTGGTCAGCAGAGATGCTCTAGAGCCAGAGAAACAGGTCAGCAGAGCTGCTTCAGAGCCAGAGAACCAGGTCAGCAGAGCTGCTTTAGAGCCATAGAACCAGGTCAGCAGAGCTGTTGTAGAGCCTGAGAACAAGGTTAGCAGAGCTACTGTAGAGCCAGAGAACCATGTCATCAGAGCTGCTTTAGAGGAAGAGAAGCAGGTCAGCAGAGCTGCTTTAGAGCCAGAGAACAAGATCAGCAGAGCCGCACTAGAGCCAGAGAACCAGGTCAGCAGAGCCGCTTTAGAGCCATAGAACCAGGTCTGAAGAGCTGCTCTAGAGCCTAAGAACCAGGTCAGCAGAGCTGCTCTAGAGCCAGACAACCAGATCAGCAGAGCTGCTGTAGAGCCAGAGAAACCAGGTCAGCAGAGCTGCTTTAGAGGCAGAGAACTAGGTCAGCAGAGCTGCTTTAGAGCCAGAGAATCAGATCAGCAGAGCTGCTGTAGAGCCAGAGACAGAGGAGCTGCTTTAGAGGGAGAGAACCCAGTCAGCAGAGATGCTGTAGAGCCAGAGAACCAGGTCAGCAGAGCTGCTTCAAAGCTAGAGAACCAGGTCAGCAGAGCTGCTTTAGAGCCATAGAACCAGGTCAGCAGAGCTGTTGTAGAGCCTGAGAACAAGGTCAGCAGAGCTACTGTAGAGCAAGAGAAACAGGTCAGCAGAGCTGCTTTAGAGGAAGAGAACCAGGTCCACAGAGCCACTTTAGAGCCAGAGAACCAGGTCAGCAAAGCTTCTCTAGAGGCAGAGAACCAGGTCAGGGGAGTTGCTGTAGAGCGAGAGAACCAAGTCAGCAGAGCTGCTTTAGAGCCAGAGAGCCAGGTCAACAGAGCCGTTGTAGAGCCAGAGAACCAGGTCAGAAGAACTGTTCTAGAGCCTAAGAACCAGGTCCGCAGAGCTGCTTTAGAGCAAGAGAAACCAGGTCAGCAGAGCTGCTTTAGAGGCAGAGAACTAGGTCAGCAGAGCTGCTTTAGAGCCAGAGAATCTCAACAGCAAAGCTGCTTTAGAGGGAGGGAATCCGGTCAGCAGAGATGCTCTAGAGCCAGAGAAACAGGTCAGCAGAGCTGCTTCAGAGCCAGAGAACCAGGTCAGCAGAGCTTATTTAGAGCCATAGAACCAGGTCAGCAGAGCTGTTGTAGAGCCTGAGAACAAGGTTAGCAGAGCTACTGTAGAGCCAGAGAACCATGTCAGCAGAGCTGCTTTAGAGGAAGAGAACCAGGTCAGCAGAGCCACTGTAGAGCCAGAGAACCAGGTCAGCAGAGCCGCTTTAGGGCCAGAGAACCAGGTCAGCAGAGCTGCTTTAGAGCCAGAGAACACAATCAGCAGAGCCACACTAGAGCCAGAGAACCAGGTCAGCAGAGCCGCTTTAGAGCAATAGAACCAGGTCTGAAGAGCTGCTCTAGAGCCTAAGAACCAGGTCAGCAGAGCTGCTCTAGAGCCAGAGAACCAAATCAGCAGAGCTGCTGTAGAGCCAGAGAAACCAGGTCAGCAGAGCTGCTTTAGAGGCAGAGAACTAGGTCAGCAGAGCTGCTTTAGAGCCAGAGAATCAGATCAGCAGAGCTGCTGTAGAGCCAGAGACAGAGGAGCTGCTTTAAAGGGAGAGAACCCAGTCAGCAGAGATGCTCTAGAGCCAGAGAACCAGGTCAGCAGAGCTGCTTTAAAGCCAGAGAACCAGGTCAGCAGAGCTGCTTTAGAGCCATAGAACCAGGTCAGCAGAGCTGTTGTAGAGCCTGAGAACAAGGTCAGCAGAGCTACTGTAGAGCAAGAGAAACAGGTCAGCAGAGCTGCTTTAGAGGAAGAGAACCAGGTCCACAGAGCCACTTTAGAGCCAGAGAACCAGGTCAGCAAAGCTGGTTGAGGGCCAGATGAGCTGCTTTAGAGCCAGAGAACAAGGTCAGCAGAGCCGCACTAGAGCCAGAGAACCAGGTCAGCAGAGCCGCTTTAGAGCTATAGAACCAGGTCAGAAGAGCTGCTCTAGAGCCTAAGAACCAGGTCAGCAGAGCTGCTCTAGAGCCAGAGAACCAGATCAGCAGAGCTGCTCTAGAGCCAGAGAACCAGGTCAGCAGAGCTGCTGTAGAGCCGGAGAAACCAGGTCAGCAGTGCTGCTTTAGAGGGAGAAAACCAGTTCAGCAGAGCTGCTTTAGAGCCAGAGAACCAGATCAGAAGAGCTGCTCTGGAGCCAGAGAACCAGGTCAGAAGAGCTGCTGTAGAGCCAGAGAAACCAGGTCAGCAGAGCTTTTTTAGAGCCACCAGGTCAGCAGAGCTGCTTTAGAGCCACCAGGTCAGCAGAGCAGCTTTAGAGCCAGAGAACCAGGTCAGCAGAGCTGCTTTAGAGCCAGGTCAGCAGAGCTCCTTTAGAGGGAGAGAACAAGGTCAGCAGAGATGCTCTAGAGCCAGAGAACCAAGTCAGCAGAGCTGCTTCAAAGCCAGAGAACCAGGTCAGCAGAGCTGATTTAGAGCCATAGAACCAGGTCAGCAGAGCTGCTTTAGAGCCAGAGAACGAGGTCAGCAGAGCTACTTTAAAGCCAGAGAACCAGGTTAGCAGAGCTGCTTAAGAGCCATAGAACCAGGTCAGCAGAGCTGATTTAGAACCAGAGAACCAGGTCAGCAGAGCCGTTGTAGAGCATGAGAAGAAGGACAGCAGAGCTGCTGTAGAGCCAAAGAACCAGGTCAGCACAGTTGCTTTAGAGGGAGAGAACCAGGTCAGCAGAGCCGCTTTAGAGGGAGAGAACCAAGTCAGCAGAGCCGTTTTAGAGTCAGAGAACCAGGTCAGCAGAGCAGCTTTAGAGCCAGAGAACCGGGTCAGCCGAGCCGCTTTAGAGCCATAGAACCAGGTCAGAAGAGCTGCTCTAGTGCCTAAGAACCAGGTCAGCAGAGATGCTCTAGAGCCAGAGAACCAGACCAGCAGAGCTGCTCTAGAGCCAGAGAACCAGGTCAGCAGAGCTGCTGTAGAGCCGGAGAAACCAGGTCAGCAGTGCTGCTTTAAAGGGAGAGATCCAGGTCAGCAGAGCTGCTTTAGAAACAGAGAACCAGATCAGCAGAGCTGCTCAAGAGCCAGAGAACCAGGTCAGCAGTGCTGCTCTAGAGCCAGAGAACCAGATCAGAAGAGCTGCTGTAGAGCCAGAGAAACCAGGTCAGCAGAGCTGTTTTAGAGCCACCAGGTCAGCAGAGCTGCTTTAGAGCCACCAGGTCAGCAGAGCAGCTTTAGAGCCAGAGAACCAGGTCAGCAGAGCTGCTTTAGAGCCAGATCAGCAGAGCTGCTTTAGAGGGAGAGAACAAGGTCAGCAGAGATGCTCTAGAGCCAGAGAACCAGGTCACTAGAGCTGCTTGAAAGCCAGAGAGCCAGGTTAGCAGAGCTGCTTTAGAGCCATAGAACCAGGTCAGCAGAGCTGCTTTAGAGCCAGAGGACGAGGTCAGCAGAGCTACTGTAGAGCCAGAGAAACCAGGTCAGCAGAGCTGTTTTAGAGCCACCAGGTCAGCAGAGCTGCTTTAGAGCCACCAGGTCAGCAGAGCAGCTTTAGAGCCAGAGAACCAGGTCAGCAGAGCTGCTTTAGAGCCAGATCAGCAGAGCTGCTTTAGAGGGAGAGAACAAGGTCAGCAGAGATGCTCTAGAGCCAGAGAACCAGGTCACTAGAGCTGCTTGAAAGCCAGAGAGCCAGGTTAGCAGAGCTGCTTTAGAGCCATAGAACCAGGTCAGCAGAGCTGCTTTAGAGCCAGAGGACGAGGTCAGCAGAGCTACTTCAAAGCCAGAGAACCAGGTTAGCAGAGCTGCTTAGGAGCCATAGAACCAGGTAAGCTGAGCTGCTTTAGAACCAGAGAACCAGGTCAGCAGAGCCGTTGTAGAGCCTGAGAACCAGGACAGCAGAGCTGCTGTAGAGCTAAAGAACCAGGTCAGCACAGCTGCTTTAGAGGGAGAGAACCAGGTACGCAGAGCTGCTTTCGAAAGAGAGAACCAAGTCAGCAGAGCCACTTTAGAGTCAGAGAACCAGGTCAGCAGAGCAGCTTTAGAGCCAGAGAACCAGGTCAGACGAGCCCCTTTAGAGCCCGAGAAACAGGTCAGCAGAGCTGCTTCAGAGCCAGAGAACCAGGTCAGCAGAGCTGCTTTAGAGCCATAGAACTGTGGTAAATAATTTAATTACCGGTACTTAATTTGATGCGGAAAATTAATAAGAATAGCTCAGTAAAATAAGAGGCAGAATCCGTGGTATTAGAGATTCGGAACGGGCTTTATTCCAATAACAATTCGAATTGTTGGCTTCATATTCCATCACCACGGAGGTTCAGGAAGTGAAGGACAATACATTATTGACAGGTAATCATTTTTATAGAAGAGGCATTACAGTGAAACAGATGCAGGAGGCGTAACAGTTGATAACAGAGATAAAGATATACATGCGTAACTAAAATGGGTGTAACTAGGCGTAACCAAAGAACGTCATTAGGTATGATGTCACAAATGGGTGGTTCCATGAAAGAATTTCGCAATGTCAGCAAAAATACTTGACAGAGATGCGCGCGCGGCAGCATGACGTGTGATTTGACGTGCAACTAGGGGGAGAATGGGACTTGACATTTAGCTCTACATGTGGAGACAAAAGTCTGGGGTTATGTCAACCTAATCCCAAATCATATCTAATATCCTATGTTTAAAGAACTGTGTTATCCAAAAAGAAAGGTCTCTTAGGATAGAATCTTATTCTATACTGACTATACTGACTGTTAGTGCGTGTACAAGCGTCTAAGTGTCTACACTAGATGCGAGGGGGTAGGAATATTCCATGGTAACAGGGTTTATGAATTACTTGCATGAGGACAGCGAGGCCTGGCCCCTTTGCACGGTAGCTGGAGGAATGTTTACCTAAACTACGAGACAGGAATGCATCGGATGAGGGGCGGAGGAGATAATCTTGAAGGTGAAGTACAGTTTTCTGGCAGGCTACGGGCTGGATCAGGCACCGTTAGCCGCACAGGGAGTAGGACAAAGTTCATGGTCACAGATGCAGGCTCACACTGGAGCTTTCAGAGGCAGAAGGCAGGAAAAGGCTTGGTGGCAGAATCAGGGCCTACTCGCCTGGACTGTAAAATGGGATAAATGAACCATATAAAGCCGGTGGCCTTTCATACTTAGGAATAGAATATCCAGCCCATTCATGGCGGATCTGAAAGAGGACATGTTGACGGTGGACGCACATGTGTTTGCGTCTTCATAACTGGAACTGGAGGGAACATACATGTACTTGTGATTTATACATGAAACCGTTGGGGTCCAAGATAGGGGACATAACCGACCATAAAAATCCATATTTCCACATTCCCTCCTTGTCCCCTACTGGCCCTTAGGAGATATCAATCTTCATCAATCCATCGATCTGTTCATATAACATCATTTGTTCTTCTTTCTTCTTCCGTGATCTCGAACGAAAACTTGGATGTGGGATACACGAGGTGGCACACAGACCACAAATCGCTGGCCCACATTGTAGACATAAGCAGCAACTGAATAGTATGAGAAAGCCAATACCTAGGAAGGAGAGCATTCTCCATCCCCAGGCTGACAACACGCCCCAGAACCAACCGGACCAAGTCCAGGTGCCTGGACTCTGGTGTATCTGGCTTACAATCTTATGAAGGCGGGTTATGGCTTTATATACTGACGGTGAATTTTCTGGTATGAAAATGCAACAACTTGATCCGATGACCCTACAAGCTCCGCCCCTATCGGCCAGGATGACGTCAAGGACAAGACGATTCTGAAGCACAACAATCCGCATAGCAGACTGTTCTTCTGTTAAATTGCCTAAGGCGGAAATAGTTTCGTTCACTACTGCTTCAAGGGTTCTGGTTAATCTACGTATCAATTTACTATTAGTGACTGTACCTATATAGGGAAAGAAACCTTTATTGAAATCTGTGTATTTTTCCCATGCTGTTTCAGTGTAATCGACGATTGGGAGATCTCTCTGCTGTCTATTGTGTACCAAATGAGTATTTCTATGATAATCAGGAGGAGCTAGAAAAACAGGTGGTAGGAGGAATGCTATGTAACAGGTACCATCCCAATCTAGAGGTAGGCGTATATATGCGGTCTGGCCACATATAAAGTAGGAATGACGAGAAGCTCTAAATGTAGACTTGCCTTGATCACTGAATTTTATCACAGTGGTGCATTTACTATGGCCCATGTGTATGGAGCCATTCTTTCTTATACATAGTTCCCCTTTTACTGGGAATACGGACATGGCGGGCAAGATTGGTGTAGCTTCAGATTCAACGTTCAGGATCATGAGGTTAAGTGTAAAATTACCTAATTCATATACTTCATTTTCTAGATCAGTTCCTGTTCTTTTGGGAAGTCCCTCCTTGTTAGGGTAGCAGACTTTAAGCAAAACTAAGTTCAGGTTTCCCCATACCCAGTTGTCTTGATAGACTGCGGAATTCGAATCTAGGGAATTAATCAAACTAAACCATGCTCCACAGGAGCCATTGTGTGTGAACGGATAAGGAAAGAGGGGCAAAACTCCCTTATAGTTCTGATAGGGAGGGAGTCGGCCACATATCCAACAATTTGTGGCATTGCTGGTTTGATGGGAATGATGTAGCATACTAATGAAAGTGTTATTGCGCAGCGCAAATCTATAGGACAACTCATGCGGGGGTAATTCACTAAAAGAATGTTCAGCAGTAATATTGTAAACATGTTTAGAAATAGGATAATATATGTGCAACAATATACTTGCAGCGATTATTAAAAGACTTAAGAAAAACAAGATTAATAACGTCACTGTGCAATGACTACACAGTGATTTACAGTACGCATGCTTTTTCAACTGCATCTTTCGGTTTCTTTCTCTATTCAGGTCTAGGGGATACATGTCAGAGACAAATTCGACCGATTCACCTTGGAGAGGACTTAAAACAATCAAATTGTCTGACTTATTAGACCGTAATTTTAGTTTGTATAGTTCCTTATCGCTTTGTTCAACCAAAGGGAGCTTTGAGTCAATCGGTGAAGACACGCGAGGTGTAACGTTTACATCAGACGGTAGTCCATGAAATTTCTTGATATGACTTGAATGTAACCATCCTTTGCGACCCTCGATCTTCACGGCTGTCCTCGTGGTGAGTAGTACAAGTTGAGGCGATTTCCACCTAGGATCCAGCTGAGTCTTCCGGTCAAAATTACGCACTAACACCAGGTCCCCGGGAACTACGTCATGGGGTTTCACCTCGGTGTTGTCGGGAAAGGCTGCAGCTACCTGTGAACGACAAGATTGTAGTGCAGACATCAAGGAAGCCAGGTAATCTGTCAGCATATTACAGTCAACATCAGTTATTTTGCGTGGTATAGGCGTCCCCCACATATTTGGTGGTCTGCCAAAGATCACCTCATAAGGGGATAGCCCTGTTCGAGAGTGCGCCACCATTCTCATGTAAAAGAGTGCAACTGGTAAGGCTACTACCCAATCGACACCTTTCTCTCTACATATTTTGGACAATCTAATTTTCAGAGTTTGATTATGTCGTTCCACGAGACCTGCTGCCTCGGGGTGTCGGACACAGTGAAATCTCCATTGATAGCCTAACAAAAGTGAAACGTGTTTCATTAGTTCGGATGAGAACGGCTGGCCGTTATCTGAGTAGACAACACGTGGTAAACCGTACCGTGGGAAGAATTCTCGAACCAACTGTTTGGCAGTAGTCGGGGCAGTGTAATCTGAGACCGGGTATGCTTCTGTCCAACGGGAAAGAGCACAGACAACTACGAGAACATATTTGAATCCTCGACATCGTTCCATCTGGATATAATCCATCTGGAGGACTTCAAAAGGGTGATCAGGAGGCTGAAATCCACCCTGTTCTACGGGAATGCTTTTACCTGGGTTAAACTGACAACAGATCATACAGGTACGAACTTTTTGTTTAGCTGCTGCTCGTAAATGTTTGTTGAACCAAATGTGTTGAATGCTGTCTAGCATAGCTTTTTCTCCTAGGTGCGCTGGACTATGTATTGTATTAATGATAACTTGAACCATAGAGTCGGGAAGAAACCATATAGATTTTTCCTTCGTCATCCATCCTTGATTCGTTTGGATCCCTCCTAATTCAGTCTATTTCTTTATTTCATCTGGTGTAGCATGTGTCTGTATGTCAATTATGTCAAGAGCGGGATCCTTAACCGTCATGCAATGTGTTGGTGTCAGAACTATTGTCTTTTTCATGTCAGATGTGTGAGTTTGATTCTGAGCAGTCTGTTTAGCTGTTCTGTCAGCTAGGTTATTGCCTTGGGAAATGATATCAGTAACTTTCGTATGAGCTTTACATTTCATAATTGATATTGCAGTGGGTAGATGTATTGCATCTAATAAGGCATGAATGAGGGGTCCGTGCTGAATGTGGGCACCGTGAGAAGTTAAATAACCTCTCTCTCGCCACAGTACGCCGAAGTCATGTACAACTCCGAATGCATAACGTGAATCAGTGTATATGTTGACTTTCTTATTTGTGGCTTGAATTCAGGCTTGTGTCAGAGCGATGAGCTCTGCTGCTTGAGCTGACAAGGTGTTTATGCAATTTGTTTCAATGACTTCAGTGTCTGTTGTGACTGCATACGCGGCCACTAGCTCTCCTGTACTTGTTCTCATACATGAACCATCTACATACAACGTCAGGTCTGGATCTGACAATGGGATATCTGTCAAGTCTTGTCTGGGTTTCGTTGTGATAGTAATAACTTCGATACAATCATGTGCTAGTGGGTCTGTTCCGTTTACTGGCAAAAGTGTGGCAGGATTCAATGTACTACAACGTCTGATTTCTATGTGTGGCTGAAACAATGTCAATTCGTAACCGGTAAGTCTTGCTATAGTCAAGTGTTGTGTTTGCGTTCGGTTCACAAGAACCTCTACTGCGTGTGGTACTTGTACTGTCAATGGATGTCCTAACACTATGGCATCGCTTTGTCTGATTGCTAAAGCTGTCGCTGCCACTGATTTCAGGCACGCAGGCAGAGCCTGAGCTACGGGATCTAATGTACTAGAAAAATAAGCACATGGTTTGTGTGATCCTGCTTGTTCCTGTGTGAGTACTGACAAAGCAGTACCTTCGCGTTCTGTAACAAAGAGTGTAAACTGTTTACTGTAACATGGTGTTGCTAGGACTGGTGCTTGACATAAAGCTTTCTTTAGGCTTTCAAAAGCTTGTGTATGTTCCTGAGTCCAAGGGAGGACAGTCGATGTGGCCGCCTCCTGTGTTGTCAACTGAATGAGTGGTTTTGCTAGACATGCATACTGAGGGATCCACTGCCTACAATATGAAGTGAGGCCTATAAAAGCCCGTACCTCCTTTTGTGTCTTGGGTATTGGCATGTTAGCAATTAACTGGATGCGATCTGACGTAAGCTGCCTTCCCTCCTTGGACAGCGAGTGCCCAAGGTAAACAACTCGCTGGACACAGAATTGCAGCTTAGAAGGGGACACCTTGTGCCCCTTTTCGGCCAAAAATTGTAAAACCGTCAGTGAAGCTTTTTCACATTCAGTTTCGCTTCTAGCGGTGATCAGCAGATCATCGACATATTGAAGCAGGGCAGTGTTGACTGGCATGTGGATACTGTCAAGTTCTCGTTTCAGTGCTTGGCTATAGATGCTGGGGCTTTCTGTGAATCCTTGAGGTGCGCGTGTGAATTTAAAGCTTCGTCCATTTAAACTAAATCCGAACAAGTATTGGCTTTCCGGATCTATTGGGACGCTGAAAAAGGCATTCTTGAGATCAATTACAGTAAAGAATGTTGCTTCGGAATCAATGGCTGTCAGTAATGAAGAAATGTCTGGAACTACGGGGTATTGTGGTACGATACATTTATTTAATTCGCGCAGATCAATAACCAATCGATATACTGGCGGGGCTTTTGGATCAGTTCGTTTAAGAATCGGAATTATCGGGGAATTACATACATTGGAGTCGGTTTCCACAACCACTCCTTGGGTAATAAGCTCGTCAATGATTTGCAGTAAAGCCACTACAGTATCTGGGGGTAACTTGTATTGTCGCATTCGTGGTAGTACCACTCCTGTCTTTAGTGTGACTCGATATGGTGTAATGTTCATGCAACCAACATCTGTAGGGCCTTGTGCCCATAAATGTGTGGGTAAAGTCTGTAGTCGGTGATCCATGTCTCGGGACACATAGTGCCCTTTGAAATCACGTAAAAACAATCTTACTCCTTCCGGAGAACAACATATTATAGCTCCTAGAGCTTTCAATGTTTTTATACCTAACAGGTTTTCTGGACATGATTTTGTAAGCAATAAATCTGTAGTTCGTGTCAAGGGACCAATCGTAAGTGGAAGAGGCTGTGATACTTCGTTAATGATAGGTTTTCCTGAAAAATCAAGGGAAATATTCTGTGAGCCTGAGAGGGGTGCCCCTGGAACTTCACTACGTTTTATGGTTGTTCGGCTTGCCCCTGTATCAAGTAAAAAATTTCTATCTTGGCCTAATAGTTCACTGTGTACATAAGGTCCTTCTTGATCTACAGGGACCTCGATAAGGGGTAAGCCAACTTCCCTCTCTAGGCTGTTTCATGAGTATCGTTGATAATCAGGATAGTCATACTGTGCGGTCTGGTACATCTGTCGTGTCGTTGTTGGTGTGGCAGCAATAGGCTGCGGTGATGGAGCTGGCATAGACTGTTGCGGAGCTGGCATGGCCTGTGCATGCTGCGGGGCTCCTTGTTGGTTCTGATCCTGTCTAAGTGGCCGTGGTCTTTCTTTTGTATTACCTATGGCGATATTATGTTTTAAAACTGGACAATCGTGTACATAATGACCTGGCTGTTTACAATAGTTGCATGTCCCTTTTACAGAACCTGCTGAAACACTGGACTGTGTCATACCCTTTTTATGACCGTCAGCTGGAACTGTCTGGGAAACTAGCATTTTCATTTTCGTGTCTTTCATGCGTCTTTGTTCATGTTCTTGTTCCTCTCTAATTCTATTGTGATGGTACTGTAGCATTTGTAACATTTGTGACGGAGTGTTACCTTGCCAGGTACTCTCGAATTTCAATACTCTATTCTTAACTTGGGGCAAGGCATTTTCAACTAATTTTGTCACAAACAGATGTGGATACGATTCGCTACTTGCTTTTATTCCACTATTTATACCAAAACATTTTTCGAATCGGGCATAAAAATCACTAGTGTCTTCATCTTGCTTTTGTTTACAGGCTGATATTGCACCCCAGTCTTCCTTTTTCGTAGTTAATAAACGTGGAAGTACCTGTACTAATAAACCTGGTAGTATTTTGGTCTTTTCCCCAAGCCCTAAACCTGGACCTCGAGCTGTTTCTTCGTTTTCTAATGCTGTCCAATCTATCTTTTGGTCTCCCACCTCCCAATCCTTTTCTTTGAGTTTTTCATAAATGCCCGCAGGCATTAATACCTTTAATATTTTCATAATGTCGGGATAGGTATACTCTCCCATGAGCAGCATGTCTTTAATTTCACAGTGGAAACCCGCTGGGTCTTTGTCATGACTGGGTACCACTTTCTTCATTTCTAATAGTTCCATTTTAGATATGGGTGTGTATACAAACACACGTTTAAACTGATTGTCATCACCTTTTATCGGGTGCACTTCGCGTAAGGGATTCTGTCTATCCATATAATACGTCGTTCTTTCCTTGATGGGCAGTGAGACATGTTCGGGGCATACAAAAAGAATGTACTGCTTTCTGGATTTTAGTATTTCTCTAATTAACTCAGTACCTGAACCTCTCCATTTATTCGTGAGTAATTCAGTTAATATATCAGGTAAGGGACTAGGATCTGAGTGTTGGCTTTTATATAATATAAGGAGTTGTTGAATCATGTAGATACCAGCTAAACGCTGTTCATCTGGGGTGAGGTTCAAAAACGTGTGCGCTAGTGTATCATCACTATATTTTCCGGGACTGTCAACCCAGTGAACGGCTGACCTGGCTAATTCTTGTTCGTCCATAGAATCGAGTATATGATAACCCCTTCATTCTCGGAGTAATTTGTCAGCGGCTTGGAACGAATGTTCGGGGGACCTTATATTTATTATAGGGGTTTGGAAATTTCTGTTATTTTCTGGACGTATCGGACGTATCGGATCAGTAAAGCCTCTAGTATTATTACAAGATCTTCCTCTACCTACATAGGCCATGGTTTCTAACTGTCCTGTGGGCAGTTCTAATTCTTCCTCCTCCTCGTTTTGTTCAGGCTGGTCTACCGCCAATCTTTCTTCGTGTATTCGTTCTACTTCTTTGCGGATCTTTCGGCACATAGCTACTATACTTAATAATCTATCATGTCTCCCCTCTGATATATTCCGACTCCATGTGGTAAGAATTCGCATTTCCTCCGGATTTACCCCTGGTCGGTCTTGATTTCTGATCACACAATTTATGAGGAAACGTAACAGTTCCCCCTGTATCTCCACTTTCTGGTACTCCATGGCTCTATTAATACTTTCAGAATCTCGCCCTGACTGGACAAAGTGATATATATTTTCTAAATGTGTAGTCATTCCTGGTAGCCTCCCTAAATATATTGCAGCTCGTCGGATACGTAATGATGCCAGCAGCATTTCGTCCTCTTTGCCGGGCACAGGGTCATATCTACAATCTACTAGAAGTTCCTTAAGCATGTCGGGAGTTACTAGTTTGGGCGTACGTTGGTGGGCTAATTCTTGAAAGGAAAGTTTATTTACTCTGGGTGGCGTGGAAAAAATGTTTGTCGTACCTCCTGTAGCACCGCCTGGGGTGCTGGATGTGAAAGGATTCGTTGAACGTGATATAGCAACCATAGGTGTGGGTACAGCTGTAGAAACAGATGTGCTTGCCGGAACTTGTGTCGTAGTTTGTTGTTGCGGAGGTACAGACGGAGGGTCTTGGCGTTGAACCCCCTCGGCAGGCGGTCTATGTGGTGCAGTATTAGCATACTCGGGAGCTGCGTCGTCTAAATAAGAGGAAAGGAAAACATCTTCTGCGGTTCTGGGATGCCCTTTGGGATGTGCTTTTATCGGAAACAATGGAGGTGGCAAGTCTTTTGGTATCTCCTGAGTAGCCTTAGGTAACCCTTCGGCCAGAAGAGGATACATACCATTCATAAGGGCATTTCTTTGTCTGTCTACTTGTTCTGCTTTTGCTCGGGTACCTTCTTCAATTAATAGATTTTCTCGGACTTTATTTGAATTCTCCTTACTTTTCTCTTCCTGTCTGAGTGCTTTTTCTGTACGTCTATACGATTCTTTACGCCATAATTCAATGGCATCTTTCTGTGATTGTCTAGCTTTCTTTTTCCATAATTCTTCCTCTTTTTTCATGATGCAATCTGCATCCCAGGTCCCAGCTGCGGGCCACCTCTGACTTTCTGGTAATTCCTTGGTGTAGTCTACCCATAAATCAAGAAATAATATGGCGTCTAGGCCATGTTTATGATACATGAAGTACCCTGGAGTGTCCCTAGGAGGAATGGGAACAGCTTCTTCGAGTACCCCTTTTCTAGTTTTGATCTGTCTTAATTTCGAAAAGAGCGGCATATTGAGAACTGATCTGAGACCTAATTTTGAACACGTTTAATACACGGAAACACAATAATGAACAGTCATTCACACCACAATATGCAGAACGTATTTAAAACATTTAACATTTAATATTTAATGAACAACAATGATGGCCATTTAGGGAACTAGTCACTAAGCATAATACTCGGCACTAACTAGGTATTCTGAATTATATACTAGACATACTAGATATACTGCTAAACAGTACAGATACACTGCTGAAACAGTGCAGACCGGATTTGTGTACCCAAACCCGTCTTGACCGGCACAACCTATGTGCACGTCAGAACGCCTCCCCGGCAATGGTACTCACCGGGTAGCTCGGAACGGAAGGCCTCGGAACTGAATTGAACTGGACTTGGACCGGACTGGACTCGACTCGAAACTTCGGGACTTCGGAACCTGGTGGGCCTCTGTATACCTCGGATCTTGCTCTCTCAGCTAGGCTCTGGTCGGGATACTTCGCACTTCTCACCGCCTCGTCTGGGTGTTGATCGCAGCCTCAGTTACCCCCGCTCGGCAGGAGGGAGATACAGGAAATCCTGTGGGTACGCGTTGTTGTCCGTCCAGCTGTGGCAGGAGACCGGGCCTGCAACGCACCTCCGGCGCGTGAGATGAGAAAGTGTCCCTGTTCGGGCGCCATATATGTGGTAAATAATTTAATTACCGGTACTTAATTTGATGCGGAAAATTAATAAGAATAGCTCAGTAAAATAAGAGGCAGAATCCGTGGTATTAGAGATTCGGAACGGGCTTTATTCCAATAACAATTCGAATTGTTGGCTTCATATTCCATCACCACAGAGGTTCAGGAAGTGAAGGACAATACATTATTGACAGGTAATCATTTTTATAGAAGAGGCATTACAGTGAAACAGATGCAGGAGGCGTAACAGTTGATAACAGAGATAAAGATATACATGCGTAACTAAAATGGGTGTAACTAGGCGTAACCAAAGAACGTCATTAGGTATGATGTCACAAATGGGTGGTTCCATGAAAGAATTTCGCAATGTCAGCAAAAATACTTGACAGAGATGCGCGCGCGGCAGCATGACGTGTGATTTGACGTGCAACTAGGGGGAGAATGGGACTTGACATTTAGCTCTACATGTGGAGACAAAAGTCTGGGGTTATGTCAACCTAATCCCAAATCATATCTAATATCCTATGTTTAAAGAACTGTGTTATCCAAAAAGAAAGGTCTCTTAGGATAGAATCTTATTCTATACTGACTATACTGACTGTTAGTGCGTGTACAAGCGTCTAAGTGTCTACACTAGATGCGAGGGGGTAGGAATATTCCATGGTAACAGGGTTTATGAATTACTTGCATGAGGACAGCGAGGCCTGGCCCCTTTGCACGGTAGCTGGAGGAATGTTTACCTAAACTACGAGACAGGAATGCATCGGATGAGGGGCGGAGGAGATAATCTTGAAGGTGAAGTACAGTTTTCTGGCAGGCTACGGGCTGGATCAGGCACCGTTAGCCGCACAGGGAGTAGGACAAAGTTCATGGTCACAGATGCAGGCTCACACTGGAGCTTTCAGAGGCAGAAGGCAGGAAAAGGCTTGGTGGCAGAATCAGGGCCTACTCGCCTGGACTGTAAAATGGGATAAATGAACCATATAAAGCCGGTGGCCTTTCATACTTAGGAATAGAATATCCAGCCCATTCATGGCGGATCTGAAAGAGGACATGTTGACGGTGGACGCACATGTGTTTGCGTCTTCATAACTGGAACTGGAGGGAACATACATGTACTTGTGATTTATACATGAAACCGTTGGGGTCCAAGATAGGGGACATAACCGACCATAAAAATCCATATTTCCACATTACCAGGTCAGCAGAGCTGTTGTAGAGCCTGAGAACAAGGTTAGCAGAGCTACTGTAGAGCCAGAGAACCATGTCAGCAGAGCTGCTTTAGAGGAAGAGAACCAGGTCAGCAGAGCCACTGTAGAGCCAGAGAACCAGGTCAGCAGAGCCACTTTAGGGCCAGAGAACCAGGTCAGCAGAGCTGCCTTAGAGCCAGAGAACAAGGTCAGCAGAGCCGCACTAGAGCCAGAGAACCAGGTCAGCAGAGCCGCTTTAGAGCCATAGAACCAGGTCTGAAGAGCTGCTCTAGAGCCTAAGAACCAGGTCAGCAGAGCTGTTCTAGAGCCAGAGAACCAGATCAGCAGAGCTGCTGTAGAGCCAGAGAAACCAGGTCAGCAGAGCTGCTTTAGAGGCAGAGAACTAGGTCAGCAGAGCTGCTTTAGAGCCAGAGAATCAGATCAGCAGAGCTGCTGTAGAGCCAGAGACAGAGGAGCTGCTTTAGAGGGAGAGAACCCAGTCAGCAGAGATGCTCTAGAGCCAGAGAACCAGGTCAGCAGAGCTGCTTCAAAGCCAGAGAACCAGGTCAGCAGAGCTGCTTTAGAGCCATAGAACCAGGTCAGCAGAGCTGTTGTAGAGCCTGAGAACAAGGTCAGCAGAGCTACTGTAGAGCCAGAGAACCAGGTCAGCAGAGCTGCTTTAGAGGAAGAGAACCACGTCAGCAGAGCCACTTTAAAGCCAGAGAACCAGGTCAGCAAAGCTGCTTGAGGGCCAGAGGAGCTGCTTTAGAGCCAGAGAACAAGGTCAGCAGAGCCGCACTAGAGCCAAAGAACCAGGTCAGCAGAGCCGCTTTAGAGCCATAGAACCAGGTCAGAAGAGCTGCTCTAGAGCCTAAGAACCAGGTCAGCAGAGCTGCTCTAGAGCCAGAGAACCAGATCAGCAGAGCTGCTCTAGAGCCAGAGAACCAGGTCAGCAGAGCTGCTGTAGAGCCGGAGAAACCAGGTCAGCAGTGCTGCTTTAGAGGGAGAGAACCAGTTCAGCAGAGCTGCTTTAGAGCCAGAGAATCAGATCAGCAGAGCTGCTCTGGAGCCAGAGAACCAGGTCAGAAGAGCTGCTGTAGAGCCAGAGAAACCAGATCAGCAGAGCTTTTTTAGAGCCACCAGGTCAGCAGAGCTGCTTTAGAGCCACCAGGTCAGCAGAGCAGCTTTAGAGCCAGAGAACCAGGTCAGCAGAGCTGCTTTAGAGCCAGGTCAGCAGAGCTGCTTTAGAGGGAGAGAACAAGGTCAGCAGAGATGCTCTAGAGCCAGAGAACCAGGTCAGCAGAGCTGCTTCAAAGCCAGAGAACCAGGTCAGCAGAGCTGATTTAGAACCAGAGAACCAGGTCAGCAGAGCCGTTGTAGAGCATGAGAAGAAGGACAGCAGAGCTGCTGTCTTGCCAAAGAACCAGGTCAGCACAGTTGCTTTAGAGGGAGAGAACCAGGTCAGCAGAGCCGCTTTAGAGGGAGAGAACCAAGTCAGCAGAGCCGCTTTAGAGTCAGAGAACCAGGTCAGCAGAGCAGCTTTAGAGCCAGAGAACCAGGTCAGCCGAGCCGCTTTAGAGCCATAGAACCAGGTCAGAAGAGCTGCTCTAGTGCCTAAGAACCAGGTCAGCAGAGCTGCTCTAGAGCCAGAGAACCAGATCAGCAGAGCAGCTCTAGAGCCAGAGAACCAGGTCAGCAGAGCTGCTGTAGAGCCGGAGAAACCAGGTCAGCAGTGCTGCTTTAGAGGGAGAGATCCAGGTCAGCAGAGCTGCTTTAGAACCAGAGAACCAGATCAGCAGAGCTGCACTAGAGCCAGAGAACCAGGTCAGCAGTGCTGCTCTAGAGCCAGAGAACCAGGTCAGCAGAGCTGTTTTAGAGCCACCAGGTCAGCAGAGCCGCTTTAGAGCCACCAGGTCAGCAGAGCAGCTTTAGAGCCAGAGAACCAGGTCAGCAGAGCTGCTTTAGAGCCATATCAGCAGAGCTGCTTTAGAGGGAGAGAACAAGGTCAGCAGAGATGCTCTAGAGCCAGAGAACCAGGTCAGCAGAGCTGCTTGAAAGCCAGAGAGCCAGGTTAGCAGAGCTGCTTTAGAGCCATAGAACCAGGTCAGCAGAGCTGCTTTAGAGCCAGAGAACGAGGTCAGCAGAGCTACTTCAAAGCCAGAGAACCAGGTTAGCAGAGCTGCTTAAGAGCCATAGAACCAGGTCAGCAGAGCTGCTTTAGACCCAGAGAACCAGGTCAGCAGAGCCGTTGTAGAGCCTGAGAACCAGGACAGCAGAGCTGCTGTAGAGCTAAAGAACCAGGTCAGCACAGCTGCTTTAGAGGGAGAGAACCAGGCCAGCAGAGCTGCTTTAGAAAGAGAGAACCAAGTCAGCAGAGCCGCTTTAGAGTCAGAGAACCAGGTCAGCAGAGCAGCTTTAGAGCCAGAGAACCAGGTCAGACGAGCCCCTTTAGAGCCAGAGAAACAGGTCAGCAGAGCTGCATCAGAGCCAGAGAACCAGGTCAGCAGAGCTGCTTTAGAGCCATAGAACCAGGTCAGCAGAGCTGTTGTAGAGCCTGAGAACAAGGTTAGCAGAGCTACTGTAGAGCCAGAGAACCATGTCAGCAGAGATGATTTAGAGGAAGAGAACCAGGTCAGCAGAGCCACTGTAGAGCCAGAGAACCAGGTCAGCAGAGCCGCTTTAGGGCCAGAGAACCAGGTCAGCAGAGCTGCTTTAGAGCCAGAGAACAAGGTCAGCAGAGCCGCACTAGAGCCAGAGAACCAGGTCAGCAGAGCCGCTTTAGAGCCATAGAACCAGGTCTGAATAGCTGCTCTAGAGCCTAAGAACCAGGTCAGCTGAGCTGCTCTAGTGCCAGAGAACCAGATCAGCAGAGCTGATGTAGAGCCAGAGAAACCAGGTCAGCAGAGCTGCTTTAGAGGCAGAGAACTAGGTCAGCAGAGCTGCCTTAGAGCCAGAGAATCAGATCAGCAGAGTTGCTGTAGAGCCTGAGACAGAGGAGCTGCTTTAGAGGGAGAGAACCCAGTCAGCAGAGATGCTCTAGAGCCAGAGAACCAGGTCAGCAGAGCTGCTTAAAAGCCATAGAACCAGGTCAGCAGAGCTGCTTTAGAGCCATAGAACCAGGTCAGCAGAGCTGTTGTAGAGCCTGAGAACAAGGTCAGCAGAGCTACTGTAGAGCCAGAGAACCAGGTCAGCAGAGCTGCTTTAGAGGAAGAGAACCAGGTCAGCAGAGCCACTTTAAAGCCAGAGAACCAGGTCAGCAAAGCTTCTTGAGGGCCAGAGGAGCTGCTTTAGAGCCAGAGAACAAGGTCAGCAGAGCCGCACTAGAGCCAGAGAACCAGGTCAGCAGAGCCGCTTTAGAGCCATAGAACCAGGTCAGAAGAGCTGCTCTAGAGCCTAAGAACCAGGTCAGCAAAGTTCCTCTAGAGCCAGAGAACCAGATCAGCAGAGCTGCTCTAGAGCCAGAGAACCAGGCCAGCAGAGCTGCTGTAGAGCCGGAGAAACCAGGTCAGCAGTGCTGCTTTAGAGGGAGAGAACCAGTTCAGCAGAGCTGCTGTAGAGCCAGAGAAACCAGATCAGCAGAGCTTTTTTAGAGACACCAGGTCAGCAAAGCTGCTTTAGAGCAGCCAGGTCAGCAGAGCAGCTTTAGAGCCAGAGAACCAGGTCAGCAGGCTTTAGAGCCAGGTCAGCAGAGCTGCTTTAGAGGGAGAGAACAAGGTCAGCAGAGATGCTCTAGAGCCAGAGAACCAGGTCAGCAGAGCTGCTTCAAAGCCAGAGAACCAGGTCAGCAGAGCTGATTTAGAGCCATAGAACCAGGTCAGCAGAGCTGCTTTAGAGCCAGAGAACGAGGTCAGCAGAGCTACTTCAAAGCCAGAGAACCAGGTTAGCAGAGCTGCTTAAGAGCCATAGAACCAGGTCAGCAGAGCTGATTTAGAACCAGAGAACCAGGTCAGCAGAGCCGTTGTAGAGCATGAGAAGAAGGACAGCAGAGCTGCTTTAGAGGGAGAGAACCAGGTCAGCAGAGCTGATTTAGAACCAGAGAACCAGGTCAGAAGAGCAGCTGTAGAGCCAGAGAAACCAGGTCGGCAGTGCTGCTTTAGAGGGAGAGAACCAGGTCAGCAGAGCTGCTTTAGAACCAGAGAACCAGATCAGCAGAGCTGCTCTAGAGCCAGAGAACCAGGTCAGCAGTGCTGCTCTAGAGCCAGAGAACCAGGTCAGAAGAGCTGCTGTAGAGCCAGAGAAACCAGGTCAGCAGAGCTGTTTTAGAGCCACCAGGTCAACAGTGCTGCTTTAGAGCCACCAGGTCAGCAGAGCAGCTTTAGAGCCAGAGAACCAGGTCAGCAGAGCTGCTTTAGAGCCAGATCAGCAGAGCTGCTTTAGAGGGAGAGAACAAGGTCAGCAGAGATGCTCTAGAGCCAGAGAACCAGGTCAGCAGAGCTGCTTGAAAGCAAGAGAGCCAGGTTAGCAGACCTACTTTAGAGCCATAGAACCAGGTCAGCAGAGCTGCTTTAGAGCCAGAGAACGAGGTCAGCAGAGCTACTTCAAAGCCAGAGAACCAGGTTAGCAGAGCTGCTTAAGAGACATAGAACCAGGTCAGCAGAGTTGCTTTAGAAACAGAGAACCAGGTCAGAAGAGCCGTTGTAGAGCCTGAGAACCAGGACAGCAGAGCTGCTGTAGAGCTAAAGAACCAGGTCAGCACAGCTGCTTTAGAGGGAGAGAACCAGGTCAGCAGAGCCGCTTTAGAAAGAGAGAACCAATTCAGCAGAGCTGCTTTAGAGTCAGAGAACCAGGTCAGCAGAGCAGCTTTAGAGCCAGAGAACCAGGTCAGACGAGCCCCTTTAGAGCTAGAGAACCAGGTCAGCAAAGCTGCTCTAGAGCCTAAGAACCAGGTCAGTAGAGCTGCTCTAGGGGCAGAGAACCAGGTCAGAAGAGCTGCTGTAGAGCAAGAGAAACCAGGTCAGCAGAGCTGCTTTAGAGGCAGAGAACTAGGTCAGCAGAGTTGCTTTAGAGACAGAAAATCAGGACAGCAGAGCTGCTTTAGAGGGAGAGAACCAGGTCAGCAGAGGTGCTCTAGAGCCAGAGAACCACGTCAGCAGAGCTACTTTAGAGCTATAGAACCAGGTCAGCAGAGCTGCTGCAAAGTAAGAGAACCAGGTCAGCAGAGCTGCTTTAGAGCCATAGAACCAGGTCAGCAGAGCTGCTTTAGAGCCAGAGAACCAGGTCAGCAGATCTGTTGTAGAGCCTGAGAAGCAGGTCAGCAGAGCAACTGAAGAGCCAGAGAACCAGGTCAGCAGAGCTGCTTTAGAGGGAGAGAACCAGGTCAGCAGATCCGCTGTAGAGCCAGAGAATCAGGTCAGCAGAGCCGCTTTAGGGCCAGAGAACCAGGTCAGCAGAGCTGCTTTAGAGCCAGAGAACCAGGTCAGCAGAGCCGTGTTAGAGCCATAGAACCAGGACAGCAGAGCCGCTTTAGAGCCATAGAACCAGGTCAGCAGAGCTGCTCTAGAGCCTAAGAACCAGGTCAGCCGAGCTGCTCTAGAGCCAGAGAACCAGATCAGAGAGCTGCTCTAGAGCCAGAGAACCAGGTCAGCAGAGCTGCTATAGAGCCAGAGAAACCAGGTCAGCAGTGCTTCTTTAGAGCCAGAGAACCGGGTCAGCAGAGCTGCTTTAGAGCCAGAGAACCAGATCAGCAGAGCTGCTCTGGAACCTAAGAACCAGGTCAGCAGTGCTGCTCTAGAGACAGAGAACCAGGTCAGAAGAGCTGCTGTAGAGCCATAGAAACCGGATCAGCAGAGCTGCTTTAGAGGGAGAGAACCAGGTCAGCAGAGCTGCTTTAGAGCCACCAGGTCAGCAGAGCTGCTTTAGAGCCAGAGAACCAGGTCAGCAGAGCTGCTTTAGAGGGAGAGAACAAGGTCAGCAGAGATGCTCTAGAGCCAGAGAACCAGGTCAGCAGAGCTGCTGTAGAGCCGGATAAACCAGGTCAGCAGTGCTGCTTTAGAGGGAGAGAACCAGGTCTGCAGAGCTGCTTTAGAGCCAGAGAACGAGGTCAGCAGAGCTACTTCAAAGCCAGAGAACCAGGTTAGCAGAGCTGCTTAAGAGCCATAGAACCAGGTCAGCAGAGCTGCTTTAGAAACAGAGAACCAGGTCAGCAGAGCCGTTGTAGAGCCTGAGAACCAGGACAGCAGAGCTGCTGTAGAGCTAAAGAACCAGGTCAGCACAGCTGCGTTAGAGGGAGAGAACCAGGTCAGCAGAGCCGCTTTAGAAAGAGAGAACCAAGTCAGCAGAGCCGCTTTAGAGTCAGAGAACCAGGTCAGCAGAGCAGCTTTAGAGCTAGAGAACCAGGTCAGACGAGCCCCTTTAGAGCTAGAGAACCAGGTTAGCAAAGCTGCTCTAGAGCCTAAGAACCAGGTCAGCAGAGCTGCTCTAGGGGCAGAGAACCAGGTCAGATGAGCTGCTGTAGAGCCAGAGAACCAGGTCAGCAGAGCTGCTTTAGAGCCAGAGAACCAGCTCAGCAGAGCCGTTTGTGGAAATTTAGCTTGTAACTGAACATTATCTGCGCCATCTTGCCTCTCTCCAGCGCCACGCGCAGCGAACGCACGGCCGCCATTTTAGGCACCCCACTCTCTCTCCCCGCAGTCCCCCTGGCGCTGCAAGCATCCCCCGCGCGCCGGCCACCCCCGCTCTCTCATACACGGGCCATAAACCCTCTCCTTCTGCGCGACCCTACCATGAAACCGCATCCCACGCCTGACCGACATCCCATACATGGTCATGCATCTCTTTGATAACCCCCTTCCTCTGCGCCCCATTGTCCGAACCGATCCCAGGCCATCACCTAGCCCTGCGGATGCAGTTTATTGCCCCTACTGTAAGGGAAACGCCCCACATCAAAGGGATTACAGTAGATCAAGGCCCCCCACCCCCTGAGACCCGACCGGTCACACACACCCCCGGGAATTGGCGGAATATCCTGCTATGTGATAGCCATCTCCTACTGCGGGTGAGGTGGGGACTTCTACTGTACCTATGTGTGGGATCGGATCTGAGCCGGGGATTCAGAGGATGTTCTTTCATACATCAAAGTGATCTCAAGAATGTGCCATGTATGATAACCCTGCAATAAAGTCATAAACGTGTGTATAAGAGACCAGGTCTCAGAGATGCAGTTAGAGCACCTCGTGACGATACCTTGCTGTCTGATCTGATGTGTTCTGCTCCGACGGAATAAAACTTTGTTTCCTGCCTTCCAGTCTCCGGCGCCTGCCTCTTTATTGGTTTAACATCGAATGGTATAAGAGGCGATTACCGCCGGGCAATACTTGAAAGGTTATCGACTGAAACTGCCGCTACCATTTAACAATTGGCGTCCCAAGCATGGGGCCCATCAGCGACACGTGGATCCAGTGGGAGAGGTCCTGACGACAGAGTGAACGACTGCAACGATCGGGAGAGCTCCTGCCCGATAGACCCTCGTCTGGCAGCCGATCATCCGAACTTCACTGGTTCCGAGCAGACCTCTCTCGAGTGATCTACGGTCCTGACTGGGAACCATCAGGAGTGCCGCGGCAAATACGGAGAGTAGAGGACGATCGGGCGCTGGAGGCGGAAGACGAGAAACTGTCCACGCGGTCCGGGTAAGGTCGTGAAACACGACAAATTGCGAAACGATTGATTGATTGATTGAAATACTAGTATTGCTTATTGATTGTTCTCTTTGAGATATTCGCTGTCTACAAACGGGGAGGTGTAGAAATACTCTCTCTGTCTCTCCCTTTGCAGATAGTGAAGGGTAGGTAACGCAGACTTTTGTCCCCGTTGTAACCCGTCGTGCCTATCTTTATCTCCCCACTGATTGATTGTCCGAACATTGATTGTTTTGAAGAATAGTGCTCTTTGAGATATTCTCTGTTTGCAAATAACGTAGAATAGAAATATTCTGTCTAGTCTTTGCAAATAGTGAAGGGTAGGTAACGCAGACTTTTGTCCCCATTGTAACCCGTCGTGCCTATCTTTATCTCCCCATTGACTGATTGATTGTCCGAACACTAGCTGTTCGATATTGGTTCTTTGGAGGTATTCTCTGCTTACAAATAACGAGGAATAGAGATATTCTGTCTAGTCTTTGCAAGCAGTGAAAAGATAGGTAGTGCTGACTTTTGTCGCCGTTGAAACCCGTCATGCCTATCTTCTCCCCACTGATTGGTAGTTGGTTCTGCCCGGACCGCTTATTAGAGGTGAACCATCCGGCTCCACTGGAGGGCACCCCTAATAAGGACATGTTCACTAAATATGGACTAGTCGCCGTAGCTTATAGCAAGCTATGGCATAAATATACCAAGAAGGACCCCGAGAGTCAGTGGCCACTGATGGGATCCTTCGACGACCATAAGATAGAAATGCTAGAAATAGCTCTGCGTAGCAATAAGACGACGCCTACTATGCTTGACAGTATCGGCATGTGGCGCAAAGAAGCAACACAACGAAAACAGAGGGAAGAAGTAAAGGCAGAAAAGGAATTGCGAAAGGCAGCTCACCTTACCGCTAAAAAGTTAGAAGAAGAAATAAAGGAGAGAAGGGAAGCTAAACTAAGACAGGAGCCCGAAACATCAGGCCAGTACCCTGTTAGGACCCCCTCTATGCTCTACCCTGAGTTGTCCTCTAAGCAACGAACGAATGACAAATTACTATTAGGTCCCCCGATCATTTACCTGCCCCCTCCATACGCACCCTCCCAATCGGTAGTGCAACACCCACAACCCCCAAACACGAGCGAAAGCAGTACAGGGGCCTCGGTCCTCACGGCCTCCGCGCCGGCCGAGCCTCTTGTACTGAACACAACGTCGGCAATAACGTTGGATGACCCTGAGATGAGAAAGAAATATTCCACCAGAATGAATCGACTAACGAAGGGTGAACGAGCAGGAATCGACAAGATAGTAGGGACACTGGTGGAGCGAAAGGAAAGTGAGGAGTATATAACAGACGTGTATAACTCGTATGCCGACAACCGCAGACGACACTTTGTCGTACGACTTTGTTATCACGCCCTGAATACATATGAGGATAGGTACCACGATAAAGGTCCCGAAGGCTTAGCGGCCCTATATAGGAAGGTAGACATTGGGGAAGAAGGAGAGGGCGATGTGACGAACCTCTTCACTCGTACACTCGAGGTCTATCGACACCTTAAAGAACACAGACAGACAACCAAAGCAGAAACTCCCATAGCGACTAAGCCCCAGGAAGGAAGGACTGATACCATGATGCCCATCAAAGAGGCCGCCCCCTATTGGGTCCCCCCACGAGGTCAGGGAACACATGACGACATCAACCACCAAGATGCGAAGGGAAGGGTTGTATATAATTGGGTCTACCAGCCATGGGACCGACAAGATATTTTGACCTTTAGAAAAACTCTACCCGACTTAAGAAAGAACCCGACTGCCTTCTACACCGAACTAGGTACCGCCTTAGGCTCAACAATAATGACTTTAGCAGATATCGACTTGTTCTTCGGGTTATGTCTGCCGGCTGATGTGTGGAAGCAAATCCGGAAAGTTGACCACGCTGAGCCATTCGGATATACCTGGGTACAACTCGATACCATAGATAAACAGCGAGAACCGGGACAGAAACCCCCGAAAGCCATATTGGAGCTCCCAGACAAGATTGTACAGAAGTTAAAGACTCTAATCCCAGAGAGAAAGGTAGACTGGTCGATAGTGACGGCATGTCGCCAGAAACCCCAGGAGGATGTGTCTGAATACTTCTCTCGGTTCGAGACTGTGTTTTCCGATTATAGTGGCCAGGACATGACCACCGCAACCCGACATCACCTCTCTGTCCAGAATTATGTGAAGGGTCTGTCACAAGAAGTCTCCCAGAAACTACAGACCAGTGAGAGTAGTTGGGCAGCCTCCAAACCCGCAGCAATCCTCCAGATGGCCCAATACTACGAAAACCAAAAGAATGAGAACGATAGGGCGTCAGAGAGGAAGAAAAAAGAACTGAAGGAGAGGGTAATGATAGCACAGTTGCAAGGGGTGACCATAGGAAGGGAACCCCCAAAAGGGAATTACCAACCAATCGCCCCTAGAAAGCTACCCCCTAGAGACCATACACCTGCACCCTACAACGGACGGAGAGACTTGGATGGGAACCAATGTGCGTTCTGTAGAGGGTTCGGACACTGGAAATCCCAGTGCCCGGTCCTTCTGGAATTGAACAAAAATAAGGACCCCAGAGACACAGCATATGACCCCAGAAATAGAGGACAGGGACGAGGATACACGAACGACGCCATCAACGACAGGCCAGGCAGACCAAACACTTTTGATCGCCCCCGACAGACCCAGTGCCAGCAGTCCGACTACGAAAGCACCCATGACTTTGCATAGGGCCGCCAGGGGCAAGGGAGGGATCCAGTCGAACTCCGTGTTGACCAGCAAGGTCCTTACGTCACGGCTAAGGTCTTGGGCACAAAGTCTCCATTTCTGGTAGATACTGGGGCGACACGTAGTGCGTTATCTAAACGACTGATTCCTAGGGCACCCTTGTCTGGCTCACATGTAACCTCAATAGGCTTCGATGGAACGCCCTCCACTAACCCCTTGTCAGCACCAATCTCCTTTGACTTAGACGATAACACCACTGACACGACCTTTCTGCTCTCCTCCAACACCCCCGATGCTATTATGGGACTCGATTTGCTAAAACATTTCCGAGCTACCATCAGATGTTCCCCAGACGGAGTTCGAGTCATCCTGCACGATAACCCAGATCTGTTCAGACCTTGTCGCACACGACGTATGCTCTCTATAACCGATGCTGACCTGTCCCTACTCGACACGTTACCCTCACATCTATGGGCTAAAACCGACTCAGATGTAGGACGCATGGTGATCGACCCAGTACACATAACCGTCCGACCGGACGCAGTGCTCCCAAAGCTTTCACAGTATCGGATATCGCCCGAAGGCGAGAAGGCATTGGTGGAAATCATCGAGTCCCTAGTCGATGCAGGAGTGGTAGAAGAAGTAGTCAGTAATGTTTGCAACAGCCCTATCCTACCCATTGTAAAAAAGCAAGGCGAGGGAGATGAGAAAGCATACCGCTTTATTGTTGACTTACGAGAAGTTAACAAAGTAGTCATACCTCAGTACCCCGTGGTCTCAGACATCACCACCATCCTCACCCTGATTCTGTCCACTGCCACCACCTTTACCGTTATTGATCTCAAGAACGCATTCTTTTCCATCCCCATCCACCCAGACAGCCGCTACCTATTTGGCTTCACTTTAAAGGCCCGTTCGTACAGATTCTGTAGGGCACCCCAAGGCTACACTGAGAGTCCCAGCATTTATAGCCAAGCCCTCAAGAGACAACTAGATGCAGTCCAATTACCCGATGGAGTGGTGTTAATACAGTACGTCGATTACATTCTTTTGGCGGCCGACACCACTCCACTTGCCGTCACAGCCACCATTCACCTCCTCCACTTCCTCGCGAAAAATGGTCACAAGGTCTCCAGGAAGAAGTTACAGTTCTGCCAACCCCAAGTGACATACCTAGGCCACCTCCTATCCAAGGACGGGAGGAAACTTACACCTGACCGAATTCAGACTATCCTAGAAACCCCTGTTCCCAAAACTCAGAAGCAAGTGCGGTCTCTAGTAGGCCTCACCTCCTTCTGTCGACAGTGGTTGCCAAACTTCAGTCTTATTGTAAAACCCCTGCTTTCCCTGTTGGCTAAAGATGCCCCCTTCCCTCTCCCCTGGACACCCGAATGCCAATCCTCCTTCAAAGAACTACGAGATGCCCTCTGCTCAGCACCAGTCCTAGGAACCCCAGACTACACTAAACCTTTCTCCCTCTACACCCACGAAAGGGAGGGATGCGCGTTGTCTGTCCTAACCCAGTCCATAGGTCCTAAACAACGCCCTTGTGCCTACTTCTCTGCCACTCTTGACCCTGTAGCCAGAGCTTTGCCCGCCTGCCTTCGAGCAGTAGCCGCCGCTGCTGTCTCTATCCGGCAAAGTGAGGGGATCGTGCTCTCGAACCCCCTCACTGTATTGGTACCCCATGCAGTTGACACCCTCCTGAACCAAACCAAGACTCAACACCTGACTAGCGCACGACTGACTGGTTACGAACTGACTCTGCTTGCACCCCACATCACATTGAAACGATGCACCACTCTGAATCCAGCTACTCTACTACCTCTCCCTGACACTGACCCCAATGCGTCCCCTATACATGACTGCGTGACCCTCACCGACGAACAAACCAAGAGTAGGGTTGACCTCCGAGATACTGCCTTCCCGGACCCTGACGGAGAACTGTGGGTGAATGGCTCATGTATCAAGCTCCCCGATGGCACCACCTCAGCTGCCTATGCAGTCACCACAGCCCGAACAGTTGTTGAGACAGCCCGCATCACACAGCGATCCGCACAGGCAGCGGAACTAATCGTTCTCACACGAGCATGCATCCTGGCAGCAGGGACAACCGCAAACATTTACCCAGACAGTCAGTACGCCTTCGGGGTAGTTCACCACTTTGGGCTCTTATGGAAAGAGAGGGGATTCTTGACTTCCCATGGCACACCCATCCTGCATGGAGATCTAGTCTCTGCCCTGACCGAAGCAGTCCTCCTCCCCACACGGCTGGCTGTGATCAAATGCCAGGCACTCAAGAAGGTGACAGACATTATAGGACAGGGAAATGCACTAGCTGACATTACTGCCCGAACCACAGCCGAGAATAGGTCCACGACCCGTATGTACGTGACCAGGTCACAAACTGAGAAATGGAAGGATGCTAGGGAAACGATTAGGGACATCCAATTAGCCGGCTCACCACACAAATTAACTGAATGGGCACGGGTGGGATTGAAGGACGATGACGGTTGCTGGCGAACTAAAGACTCGAACAAATGGTTGCTACCTGACTCATACTTGATCCCCATGCTGACCATGGCACACTCCCCCGCACACATAGGGTCTGCCCCCATGATCGAACTCATCTCCAAAGTCTGGCACAACGACAAAATCCCAGACTCAGCCAAACGTCTGGTCCAACAATGCCTGGTATGCCTCCAACACAACCCTGGGAAAGGGACTGCTGTACCCCGGGGAGGGTTTGGGGTTCCCAATCACCCCTTTGAAGTCCTACAAATGGACTACAGCCAGTTAGAAAGGTGCCAAGGTTTGAAGTACGTACTTGTCGTTGTGTGTGCCTTCAGCAAGTGGGTGGAAGCCTACCCAACCCGCGACAACACCGCTATGACTACCGCGAAAGTACTACTGAAAGAATTCTTCCCCCGTTACGGCCTTTGTCGAATTTTGTGGAGCGATAACGGCCCCCACTTTGTAGCCGAGGTTATCCAACTCATCTTAAAGGGGCTGGGTGTAAAACAGAAGTTCCATGCGGTCTTCCATCCCCAATCCGCAGGCTTGGTTGAGCGACATAATGCCACATTGAAGCTTAAGATAGCAAAAATAGTTGCCACCACAGGACTGAAATGGCCAGACGCTCTCCCGCTAGCATTGCTATCAATGCGTTCCACCCCCACCAAACACCACTTAACCCCCTACGAGGTCGTCTTCGGGCGGCCCATGAACCTTTGGACTGCACCAAAGCCAACATCCATCCACGACGTCCCGGACGTCCTCATGTCCGACTATTTGTATAACCTGACTAAAACGTTGTCTGTTATCCATCAGCAGGTGCTGCAAGCCATTCCCGATGTTTCCAGGGGCCCCGGGCACGACATCCAACCCGGCGACTTTGTCTTAGTGCGTAACTTCCAGCGCACCAAGAGTCTGGAGCCCCGGTGGACGGGCCCCCTGCAAGTCCTGATCACCACCCGAACAGCTCTTCGAGTGGAGGGGAAGCGCAATTGGCTGCATGCACACCACTGCAAGAAGGTATCATCGACCCTGACGATCACGGACAACATCACCGCCCAAGAGGAACTTCTGGACAAAGACCGACCATCCCTGAGCCGCTGCCCGGATGCAGAGACACTTGAATTAATGAAATATCCCGATCCCACTGTGCCATCCAAGGAAGGGTATAACCTACGACGAAAGGAGGGAACTTCGGCTAAGCAGACCACAAACTAAGTTGAAATCTCAGAGCGGTTGCCTAGTCACCTCAAAGGCCACCAGGAGAGAAACTAAACAAAGTCTGTGGCTCTGCCCGCTACCGAGTCCCTTGAAGGTGATGGAAGCACCCGACATGAAGATGATGGAAGCAACCGGACGTCCGAAGATCCACTACAAAAATCCAAAGACTGACAAAATGCACAGCTCGAAGACTATTGCACTTTTCATTACCCTTCTCTTTTGCCTTCTCCTCGTGGTCACCTTCTGGATCATAGAGGAGAGCGCACCTGCTCATAGGACATTGCTGACCACCGTTCAACCTACCACCATGAAAGAACACCATCTGATCTCACTTTCACCCCAACTCCGAGAAAGGCGTAAGGAGTTCTGGAATAACTCCTTTGTACAGTTGCTCCACCAACACAATCTTGCCGCCAATGCCACTAATTGCTGGATCTGTGGATTGCTACCACATGCCACCGGACACTCTATCCCTTTCATCCCTTCACCTTTTTCTGTCCATGGCTCCTGCCTCGCTTGGCTAATCCTCCTGCAAGAAAGCTACAAGGATAATGCCACTTCCGGCAAAACGGTGTCACACTTCTACCATGGGTTCTGGCAGAACAAAACTGGAAAAACTTCTGCTCCCTTCTGTCCTCTGAGGTCAAACACTTCCTTTCACATGGACATCCCTGCCAAAGAACGAGTTGAAATACAGGTGTTCAACAACCCAGCCAGACCCACCTTCTCTTACCTCCGGAAACGGACGGCCGCCACACTAACAGTGGCCCTATCCGTCATCAACATCACTGGACTTGTGTGCCTCGAAGGCCTGGGGACGCAGCTGGTGGGCCACAGCTCCTGCCTCATCACCCGAACATTGGACTCAATTGATCCACCCTCCTTTGTTACCTCCCCAAATATGTACTTCGTCTGTGGTACTAAGGCCTACACCTGGCTTCCGAAAGGTTGGGGAGGCACCTGCTACATCGCTTTTGTCCTTCCCCCGACATATGTGGCTCCAGCAAACCATCACCGACAGAAACGTGCCAAAGACATTTTACAAGCCGACTCCACCGGAGCACAGTTCCTGGATGCAGTAAAGGGACTTGTTCCCCTCTGGGGTCCAATGGCAAACAGCCGTGCCATCCGCCACTTAAACCAGGCAGTCGAAACAGCAATGAACATTACAGCTGGCGCCCTCGCAAACAACACCGCCGAGCTTCAGGCCGTCCGCCTGGTGGCTATTCAGAACCGCCTCGTTCTAGATGTGGTTCTGGCTGATCGTGGAGGAGCATGCTGCATCATTGGGTCCAGCTGTTGTACCTACGTACCGGATAACTCACCCTCAGTCTACAAAGCAATTGAACACCTCCACAGACTTTCCGCAGAGGTTCATCAGGAGCAAGAAGGATGGTCCCTTGGGATTTGGTTTTGGGACACTATTAAAAGTTGGGGATGGAGGCTGTTTTCATTTATCCTAATACCGATTGTGATACTATGTGGATGTTGCTTGGGGATTCAGTGTCTGCCACCTTTATGCTCGCTTTTTACGAACTGCATCTGCCCTAAGACTTTGAACTTTGAAGCGGAACGAATGAAAGCTCTGTATGAGGTGGAAGTTCGTAGTATTATGGGGATAGATCCGAACTAAACAAGCTGGCGAGATATGTTAAAAGGGAGGACTGTGGAAATTTAGCTTGTAACTAAACATTATCTGCGCCATCTTGCCTCTCGCCAGCGCCACGTGCAGCGAACGCACGGCCGCCATTTTAGGCACCCCACTCTCTCTCCCCGCACATTGCCGATCGCCAGCGCGTCCCCCTGGCGCTGCAAGCATCCCCCGCGCGCCGGCCACCCCCGCTCTCTCATACACGGGCCATAAACCCTCTCCTTCTGCGCGACCCTACCATGAAACCGCATCCCACGCCTGACTGACATCCCATACATGGTCATGCATCTCTTTGATAACCCCCTTCCTCTGCGCCCCATTGTCCGAACCGATCCCAGGCCATCACCTAGCCCTGCGGATGCAGTTTATTGCCCCTACTGTAAGGGAAACGCCCCACATCAAAGGGATTACAGTAGATCAAGGCCACCCACCCCCTGAGACCCGACCGGTCACACACACCCCCGGGAATTGGCGGAATATCCTGCTATGTGATAGCCATCTCCTACTGCGGGTGAGGTGGGGACTTCTACTGTAGCTATGTGTGGGATCGGATCTGAGCCGGGGATTCAGAGGATGTTCTTTCATACATCAAAGTGATCTCAAGAATGTGCCATGTATGATAACCCTGCAATAAAGTCATAAACGTGTGTATAAGAGACCAGGTCTCAGAGATGCAGTTAGAGCACCTCGTGACGATACCTTGCTGTCTGATCTGATGTGTTCTGCTCCGATGGAATAAAACTTTGTTTCCTGCCTTCCAGTCTCCGGCGCCTGCCTCTTTATTGGTTTAACATCGAATGGTATGAGAGGCGATTACCGCCGGGCAATACTTGAAAGGTTATCGACTGAAACTGCCGCTACCATTTAACACGTTGTAGAGCCAGAGAACCAGGTCAGAAGAGCTGCTGTAGAGCAAGAGAAACCAGGTCAGCAGAGCTGCTTTAGAGGCAGAGAACTAGGTCAGCAGAGTTGCTTTAGAGACAGAAAATCAGGACAGCAGAGCTGCTTTAGAGGGAGAGAACCAGGTCAGCAGAGGTGCTCTAGAGCCAGAGAGCCACGTCAGCAGAGCTACTTTAGAGCTATTGAACCAGGTCAGCAGACCTGCTTCAAAGTAAGAGAACCAGGTCAGCAGAGCTGCTTTAGAGCCATAGAACCAGGTCAGCAGAGCTGCTCTAGAGCCTAAGAACCAGGTCAGCCAAGCTGCTCTAGAGCCAGAGAACTAGATCAGTGAGCTAAACCAGATTGGTCGCACACTGCTACACCTACCAGGCGTGTTCCCCCAATGAAAATGGTCCCTGAAGGTCAGCGTCGGCGGATACACCTATGCTCGAGTGTGAATGCAAGTATGCGTGGCGTGTGCCATCCCTGGACACGTGTTTCGAGGTAGTTGCCTCTCGTCAGCAGGGAGTAGAAAAATGTGTGGGGTTGCTGTGTAAGCTGCTAAAATCGTTATCAGGTCTAGTACCTCTCGTAGCGCGCAGGTGCGTAACCATGAGTCCGTCGACTCCACCGGCTCAAGGGAGCCTGAATATAAAGTTAAACCAGATTGGTCGCACACTGCTACACCTACCAGGCGTGTTCCCCCAATGAAAATGGTCCCTGAAGGTCAGCGTCGGCGGATACACCTATGCTCGAGTGTGAATGCAAGTATGCGTGGCGTGTGCCATCCCTGGACACGTGTTTCGAGGTAGTTGCCTCTCGTCAGCAGGGAGTAGGAAAATGTGTGGTGTTGCTGTGTAAGCTGCTAAAATCGTTATCAGGTCTAGTACCTCTCGTAGCGCGCAGGTGCGTAACCATGAGTCCGTCGACTCCACCGGCTCAAGGGAGCCTGAATATAAAGTTAAACCAGATTGGTCGCACACTGCTACACCTACCAGGCGTGTTCCCCCAATGAAAATGGTCCCTGAAGGTCAGCGTCGGCGGATACACCTATGCTCGAGTGTGAATGCAAGTATGCGTGGCGTGTGCCATCCCTGGACACGTGTTTCGAGGTAGTTGCCTCTCGTCAGCAGGGAGTAGGAAAATGTGTGGGGTTGCTGTGTAAGCTGCTAAAATCGTTATCAGGTCTAGTACCTCTCGTAGCGCGCAGGTGCGTAACCATGAGTCCGTCGACTCCACCGGCTCAAGGGAGCCTGAATATAAAGTTAAACCAGATTGGTCGCACACTGCTACACCTACCAGGCGTGTTCCCCCAATGAAAATGGTCCCTGAAGGTCAGCATCGGCGGATACACCTATGCTCGAGTGTGAATGCAAGTATGCGTGGCGTGTGCCATCCCTGTACACGTGTTTCGAGGTAGTTGCCTCTCGTCAGCAGGGAGTAGGAAAATGTGTGGGGTTGCTGTGTAAGCTGCTAAAATCGTTATCAGGTCTAGTACCTCTCGTAGCGCGCAGGTGCGTAACCATGAGTCCGTCGACTCCACCGGCTCAAGGGAGCCTGAATATAAAGTTAAACCAGATTGGTCGCACACTGCTACACCTACCAGGCGTGTTCCCCCAATGAAAATGGTCCCTGAAGGTCAGCGTCGGCGGATACACATCTGCAGAGTTGCTTTAGAGCCAGAGAACCAGGTCAGCAGAGCTGCTTTAGAGCCAGAGAACCAGATCAGCAGAGCCGCTTTAGAGCCAGAGAACCAGGTCAGCAGAGCTGCTCTAGAGCCTAAGAACCAGGTCAGCAGAGCTGCTTTAGAGCCAGATCAGCAGAGCTGCTTTAGAGGGAGAGAACAAGGTCAGCAGAGATGCTCTAGAGCCAGAGAACAAGGTCAGCAGAGCTGCTTGAAAGCCAGAGAACCAGGTCAGCAAAGCTGCTTGAGGGCCAGGGGAGCTGCTTTAGAGCCAGAGAACAAGGTCAGCAGAGCCGCACTAGAGCCAGAGAACCAGGTCAGCAGAGCCGCTTTAGAGCCAGAGAACCAGGTCACAAGAGCTGCTCTAGAGCCTAAGAACCAGGTCAGCAGAGCTGCTCTAGAGCCAGAGAACCAGGTCAGCAGAGCTGCTATAGAGCCAGAGAAACCAGGTCAGCAGTGCTTCTTTAGAGCCAGAGAACCGGGTCAGCAGAGCTGCTTTAGAGCCAGAGAACCAGATCAGCAGAGCTGCTCTAGAACCTAAGAACCAGGTCAGCAGTGCTGCTCTAGAGACAGAGAACCAGGTCAGAAGAGCTGCTGTAGAGCCATAGAAACCGGGTCAGCAGAGCTGCTTTAGAGCCACCAGGTCAGCAGAGCTGCTTTAGAGGGAGAGAACAAGGTCAGCAGAGATGCTCTAGAGCCAGAAAACCAGGTCAGCAGAGCTGCTGTAGAGCCGGATAAACCAGGTCAGCAGTGCTGCTTTAGAGGGAGAGAACCAGGTCTGCAGAGTTGCTTTAGAACCAGAGAACCAGGTCAGCAGAGATGCTCTAGAGCCAGGGAACCAGGTCAGCAGAGCTGCTTCAAAGCCAGAGAACCAGGTCAGCAGAGCTGATTTAGAGCCATAGAACCAGGTCAGCAGAGCTGCTTTAGAGCCAGAGAACGAGGTCAGCAGAGCTACTTCAAAGCCAGAGAACCAGGTTAGCAGAGCTGCTTAAGAGCCATAGAACCAGGTCAGCAGAGCTGATTTAGAACCAGAGAACCAGGTCAGCAGAGCCGTTGTAGAGCATGAGAAGAAGGACAGCAGAGCTGCTATGGAGCCAAAGTACCAGGTCAGCACAGTTGCTTTAGAGGGAGAGAACCAGGTCAGCAGAGCCGCTTTAGAGGGAGAGAACCAAGTCAGCAGAGCCGCTTTAGAGTCAGAGAACCAGGTCAGCAGAGCAGCTTTAGAGGCAGAGAACCAGGTCAGCCGAGCCGCTTTAGAGCCATAGAACCAGGTCAGAAGAGCTGCTCTAGTGCCTAAGAACCAGGTCAGCACAGTTGCTCTAGAGACAGAGAACCAGGTCAGCAGAGCTGCTATAGAGCCAGAGAAACCAGGTCAGCAGTGCTTCTTTAGAGCCAGAGAACCGGGTCAGCAGAGCTGCTTTAGAGCCAGAGAACCAGATCAGCAGAGCTGCTCTAGAACCTAAGAACCAGGTCAGCAGTGCTGCTCTAGAGACAGAGAACCAGGTCAGAAGAGCTGCTGTAGAGCCATAGAAACCGGGTCAGCAGAGCTGCTTTAGAGGGAGAGAACCAGGTCAGCAGAGCTGCTTTAGAGCCACCAGGTCAGCAGAGCTGCTTTAGAGGGAGAGAACAAGGTCAGCAGAGATGCTCTAGAGCCAGAAAACCAGGTCAGCAGAGCTGCTGTAGAGCCGGATAAACCAGGTCAGCAGTGCTGCTTTAGAGGGAGAGAACCAGGTCTGCAGAGTTGCTTTAGAGCCAGAGAACCAGGTCAGCAGAGATGCTCTAGAGCCAGGGAACCAGGTCAGCAGAGCTGCTTCAAAGCCAGAGAACCAGGTCAGCAGAGCTGATTTAGAGCCATAGAACCAGGTCAGCAGAGCTGCTTTAGAGCCAGAGAACGAGGTCAGCAGAGCTACTTCAAAGCCAGAGAACCAGGTTAGCAGAGCTGCTTAAGAGCCATAGAACCAGGTCAGCAGAGCTGATTTAGAACCAGAGAACCAGGTCAGCAGAGCCGTTGTAGAGCATGAGAAGAAGGACAGCAGAGCTGCTATAGAGCCAAAGTACCAGGTCAGCACAGTTGCTTTAGAGGGAGAGAACCAGGTCAGCAGAGCCGCTTTAGAGGGAGAGAACCAAGTCAGCAGAGCCGCTTTAGAGTCAGAGAACCAGGTCAGCAGAGCAGCTTTAGAGCCAGAGAACCAGGTCAGCCGAGCCGCTTTAGAGCCATAGAACCAGGTCAGAAGAGCTGCTCTAGTGCCTAAGAACCAGGTCAGCAGAGCTGCTCTAGAGCCAGAGAGCCAGATCAGCAGAGCTGCTCTAGAGCCAGAGAACCAGGTCAGAAGAGCAGCTGTAGAGCCCGAGAAACCAGGTCGGCAGTGCTGCTTTAGAGGGAGAGAACCAGGTCAGCACAGCTGCTTTAGAACCAGAGAACCAGATCAGCAGAGCTGCTCTAGAGCCAGAGAACCAGGTCAGCAGTGCTGCTCTAGAGCCAGAGAACCAGGTCAGAAGAGCTGCTGTAGAGCCAGAGAAACCAGGTCAGCAGAGCTGTTTTAGAGCTACCAGGTCAACAGAGCTGCTTTAGAGCCACCGGGTCAGCAGAGCAGCTTTAGAGCCAGAGAACCAGGTCAGTAGAGCTGCTTTAGAGCCAGATCAGCAGAGCTGCTTTAGAGGGAGAGAACAAGGTCAGCAGAGATGCTCTAGAGCCAGAGAACCAGGTCAGCAGAGCTGCTTGAAAGCCAGAGAGCCAGGTTAGCAGAGCTGCTTTAGAGCCATAGAACCAGGTCAGCAGAGCTGCTTTAGAGCCAGAGCACGAGGTCAGCAGAGCTACTTCAAAGCCAGAGAACCAGGTTGTCGTAAATTGGCTGCGATTAAATTAGCGTTAGCAGAATCCATCTGGTATTTAGAGGCTATCCTGTACATTTTGTGGAATCCATTTTGTATTTCTGGCAGCCATTTTGTCTTCCCTTGTGCTCTGTTTAAAGGACTGGCTATACTTAGACTCTGCTACCCTGCACATGCGCAGGAATATCTAACTGTCCATGCATCTGTTTTTAGTCTGTAACTATCAGGTTGTTTCTACCAGAGTCAGCAACTGCTTGCTCCTCCTTTACTGTTGACGGTGCATTTCTGTATGACCATATATGTATGTAACTCTTCTCATGTATGCTTGCACCGCCCTTTTCCTGAGCCCCTCTGTGGGTATAAAAGACCCATGGTTCTTCTACTCTGTGTGCTACCTTCATTCAGCACCACAGGGTGCTGGGTGAATGTGGTTCCACCTCATGAGGTTTAATAAGCTATGTATTTTCTATTTCAGTTTCTGTGCCAACTTCTTTCTAATAGTCTGAGGACTCTGTGCAGAGAAGGGCGAACCCCTTGCACTGGTAGGCCTAGCTGAGGCCTATTTTCTACAAGGTTAGCAGAGCTGCTTAAGAGCCATAGAACCAGGTCAGCAGAGCTGCTTTAGAAACAGAGAACCAGGTCAGCAGAGCCATTGTAGAGCCTGAGAACCAGGACAGCAGAGCTGCTGTAGAGCTAAAGAACCAGGTCAGCACAGCTGCTTTAGAGGGAGAGAACCAGGTCAGCAGAGCCGCTTTAGAGTCAGAGAACCAAGTCAGCAGAGCCGCTTTAGAGTCAGAGAACCAGGTCAGCAGAGCAGCTTTTCGGCCAGAGAACCAGGTCAGACGAGCCCCTTTAGAGCTAGAGAACCAGGTCAGCAAAGCTGCTCTAGAGCCTAAGAACCAGGTCAGCAGAGCTGCGCTAGGGGCAGAGAACCAGGTCAGGAGAGCTGCTGTAGAGCCAGAGAACCAGGTCAGCAGAGCTGCTTAAGAGCCAGAGAAGCAGGTCAGCAGAGCCGTTGTAGAGCCATAGAACCAGGTCAGAAGAGCTGCTGTAGAGCAAGAGAAACCAGGTCAGCAGAGCTGCTTTAGAGGCAGAGAACTAGGTCAGCAGAGTTGCTTTAGAGACAGCAAATCAGTACAGCAGAGCTGCTTTAGAGGGAGAGAACCAGGTCAGCAGAGGTGCTCTAGAGCCAGAGAACCACGTCAGCAGAGCTACTTTAGAGCTATAGAACCAGGTCAGCAGAGCTGCTTCAAAGTAAGAGAACCAGGTCAGCAGAGCTGCTTTAGAGCCATAGAACCAGGTCAGCAGAGCTGCTTTAGAGCCAGAGAACCAGGTCAGCAGAGCTGTTGTAGAGCCTGAGAAGCAGGTCAGCAGAGCTACTGAAGAGCCAGAGAACCAGGTCAGCAGAGCTGCTTTAGAGGGAGAGAACCAGGTCAGCAGATCCGCTGTAGAGCCAGAGAACCAGGTCAGCAGAGCCTCTTTAGGGCCAGAGAACCAGGTCAGCAGAGCTGCTTTAGAGCCAGAGAACCAGGTCAGCAGAGCCGCTTTAGAGCCATAGAACCAGGTCAGCAGAGCCGCTTTAGAGCCATAGAACCAGGTCAGCAGAGCTGCTCTAGAACCTAAGAACCAGGTCAGTCGAGCTGCTCTAGAGCCAGAGAACCAGATCAGTGAGCTGCTCTAGAACCAGAGAACCAGGTCAGCAGAGCTGCTATAGAGCCAGAGAAACCAGGTCAGCAGTGCTTCTTTAGAGCCAGAGAACCGGGTCTGCAGAGCTGCTTTGGAGCCAGAGAACCAGATCAGCAGAGCTGCTCTAGAACCTAAGAACCAGGTCATCAGTGCTGCTCTAGAGACAGAGAACCAGGTCAGAAGATCTGCTGTAGAGCCATAGAAACCGGGTCAGCAGAGCTGCTTTAGAGGGAGAGAACCAGGTCAGAAGAGCTGCTTTAGAGTCACCAGGTCAGCAGAGCTGCTTTAGAGCCAGAGAACCAGGTCAGCAGAGCTGCTTTAGAGGGAGAGAACAAGGTCAGCAGAGATGCTCTAGAGCCAGAGAACCAGGTCAGCAGAGCTGCTGTAGAGCCGTATAAACCAGGTCAGCAGTGCTGCTTTAGAGGGAGACAACCAGGTCTGCAGAGCTGCTTTAGAGCCAGAGAACGAGGTCAGCAGAGCTACTTCAAAGCCAGAGAACCAGGTTAGCAGAGCTGCTTAAGAGCCATAGAACCAGGTCAGCAGAGCTGCTTTAGAAACAGAGAACCAGGTCAGCAGAGCCGTTGTAGAGCCTGAGAACCAGGACAGCAGAGCTGCTGTAGAGCTAAAGAACCAGGTCAGCACAGCTGCTTTAGAGGGAGAGGACCAGGTCAGCAGAGCCGCTTTAGAAAGAGAGAACCAAGTCAGCAGAGCCGCTTTAGAGTCAGAGAACCAGGTCAGCAGAGCAGCTTTAGAGCCAGAGAACCAGGTCAGACAAGCCCCTTTAGAGCTAGAGAACCAGGTCAGCAAAGCTGCTCTAGAGCCTAAGAACCAGGTCAGCAGAGCTGCTCTAGGGGCAGAGAACCAGGTCAGATGAGCTGCTGTAGAGCCAGAGAACCAGGTCAGCAGAGCTGCTTTAGAGCCAGAGAACCAGGTCAGCAGAGCCGTTGTAGAGCCAGAGAACCAGGTCAGAAGAGCTGCTGTAGAGCAAGAGAAACCAGGTCAGCAGAGCTGCTTTAGAGACAGAAAATCAGGACAGCAGAGCTGCTTTAGAGGGAGAGAACCAGGTCAGCAGAGGTGCTCTAGAGCCAGAGAGCCACGTCAGCAGAGCTACTTTAGAGCTATTGAACCAGGTCAGCAGAGCTGCTTCAAAGTAAGAGAACCAGGTCAGCAGAGCTGCTTTAGAGCCATAGAACCAGGTCAGCAGAGCTGCTCTAAAGCCTAAGAACCAGGTCAGCCGAGCTGCTCTAGAGCCAGAGAACTAGATCAGTGAGCTGCTCTAGAGCCAGAGAACCAGGTCAGGAGAGCTGCTATAGAGCCAGAGAAACCAGGTCAGCAGTGCTTCTTTAGAGCCAGAGAACAGGGTCAGCAGAGCTGCTTTAGAGCCAGAGAACCAGATCAGCAGAGCTGCTCTAGAACCTAAGAACTAGGTCAGCAGTGCTGCTCTAGAGACAGAGAACCAGGTCAGACGAGCCCCTTTAGAGCTAGAGAACCAGGTCAGCAAAGCTGCTCTAGAGCCTAAGAACCAGGTCAGCAGAGCTGCTCTAGGGGCAGAGAACCAGGTCAGATGAGCTGCTGTAGAGCCAGAGAACCAGGTCAGCAGAGCTGCTTTAGAGCCAGAGAACCAGGTCAGCAGAGCCATTGTAGAGCCAGAGAACCAGGTCAGAAGAGCTGCTGTAGAGCAAGAGAAACCAGGTCAGCAGAGCTGCTTTAGAGACAGAAAATCAGGACAGCAGAGCTGCTTTAGAGGGAGAGAACCAGGTCAGCAGAGGTGCTCTAGAGCCAGAGAACCACGTCAGCAGAGCTACTTTAGAGCTATTGAACTAGGTCAGCAGAGCTGCTTCAAAGTAAGAGAACCAGGTCAGTAGAGCTGCTTTAGAGCCATTGAACCAGGTCAGCAGAGCTGCTCTAGAGCCTAAGAACCAGGTCAGCCGAGCTGCTCTAGAGCCAGAGAACTAGATCAGTGAGCTGCTCTAGAGCCAGAGACCAGGTCAGCAGAGCTGCTATAGAGCCAGAGAAACCAGGTCAGCAGTGCTTCTTTAGAGCCAGAGAACAGGGTCAGCAGAGCTGCTTTAGAGCCAGAGAACCAGATCAGCAGAGCTGCTCTAGAACCTAAGAACCATGTCAGCAGTGCTGCTCTAGAGACAGAGAACCAGGTCAGAAGAGCTGCTGTAGAGCCATAGAAACCGGGTCAGCAGAGCTGCTTTAGAGGGAGAGAACCAGGTCAGCAGAGCTGCTTTAGAGCCACCAGGTCAGCAGAGCTGCTTTAGAGGGAGAGAACAAGGTCAGCAGAGATGCTCTAGAGCCAGAGAACCAGGTCAGCAGAGCTGCTGTAGAGCCGGATAAACCAGGTCAGCAGTGCTGCTTTAGAGGGAGAGAACCACATCTGCAGAGTTGCTTTAGAGCCAGAGAACCAGGTCAGCAGAGCTGCTTTAGAGCCAGAGAACCAGATCAGCAGAGCCGCTTTAGAGCCAGAGAACCAGGTCAGCAGAGCTGCTCTAGAGCCTAAGAACCAGGTCAGCAGAGCTGCTTTAGAGCCAGATCAGCAGAGCTGCTTTAGAGGGAGAGAACAAGGTCAGCAGAGATGCTCTAGAGCCAGAGAACAAGGTCAGCAGAGCTGCTTGAAAGCCAGAGAACCAGGTCAGCAAAGCTGCTTGAGGGCCAGGGGAGCTGCTTTAGAGCCAGAGAACAAGGTCAGCAGAGCCGCACTAGAGCCAGAGAACCAGGTCAGCAGAGCCGCTTTAGAGCCAGAGAACCAGGTCACAAGAGCTGCTCTAGAGCCTAAGAACCAGGTCAGCAGAGCTGCTCTAGAGCCAGAGAACCAGATCAGCAGAGCTGCTCTAGAGCCAGAGAACCAGGCCAGCAGAGCTGCTGTAGAGCCGGAGAAACCAGGTCCGCAGTGCTGCTTTAGAGGGAGAGAACCAGTTCAGCAGAGCTGCTTTAGAGCCAGAGAACCAGATCAGCAGAGCTGCTCTGGAGCCAGAGAACCAGGCCAGAAGAGCTGCTGTAGAGCCAGAGAAACCAGATCAGCAGAGCTTATTTAGAGCCACCAGGTCAGCAGAGCTGCTTTAGAGCCACAAGGTCAGCAGAGCAGCTTTAGAGCCAGAGAACCAGGTCAGCAGAGCTGCTTTAGAGCCAGGTCAGCAGAGCTGCTTTAGGGGGAGAGAACAAGGTCAGCAGAGATGCCCTAGAGCCAGAGAACCAGGTCAGCAGAGCTGCTTCAAAGCCAGAGAACCAGGTCAGCAGAGCTGATTTAGAGCCATAGAACCAGGTCAGCAGAGCTGCTTTAGAGCCAGAGAACGAGGTCAGCAGAGCTACTTCAAAGCCAGAGAACCAGGTTAGCAGAGCTGCTTAAGAGCCATAGAACCAGATCAGCAGAGCTGATTTAGAACCAGAGAACCAGGTCAGCAGAGCCATTGTAGAGCATGAGAAGAGGGACAGCAGAGCTTCTGTAGAGCCAAAGAACCAGGTCAGCACAGTTGCTTTAGAGGGAGAGAACCAGGTCAGCAGAGCCGCTTTAGAGGGAGAGAACCAAGTCAGCAGAGCCGCTTTAGAGTCAGAGAACCAGGTCAGCAGAGCAGCTTTAGAGCCAGAGAACCAGGTCAGCCGAGCCACTTTAGAGCTATAGAACCAGGTCAGAAGAGCTGCTCTAGTGCCTAAGAACCAGGTCAGCAGAGCTGCTCTAGAACCAGAGAACCAGATTGTGAGAAGTTGGCCTGGCATATGCTGGTCACTAGTTATAGTGGCCACCTTGCACCAGTCCAATTCGACTCTTGGTAGATAGGTTTAAAGACAACCTTTTAAAGAAAGCTATCCTAGTGGTAGCTGTGGAGAGCAGCCTTCAGGCTACGTTTCTGAGGAATGTAAAGCAGCTTGTTTTACCTTATAATCTCTTGAATTACCAAATGAAAAGACACACCACACAGGTATATATATCAAATATATATGTATTTATTTCTAAATATACTCTACTAATCTCTTTATGAGATTAGAGCCAGGTAAACATTCAAAAGATCAACAGTTCGCAATAAATTAAGCACAAATATGGCTGTAGCCCTACGGGCGTACCAGACCATATACTAAAATAGTGGTATAACAAACTCGACTTGCAAAAGTAAGAGGCCTAGGGCCTTAGGAATCTGTGGGGCTTCACTTCTGCAGTGTTAGCAGGTAAGTAATCAGCCCACAAGAGACGCGTGCAGTGTCTAAACACACACGCGGGTTTTCAATGCGTTTCAATGGCAAATGTCGCGGTTTGTATTTTACAGTTCTAGGGCACTTCGGAGTGGACAACAAGCAAACAACTTACAGGGTAAGTACTTCGAGAGCCAGTGCACACTTGGGCACCGTAATGCAAGAGTTACCTCACCCAGGGAAGCCGGGTGCATACGTGTCCTTTGGTGTCGGGTCGCGATGCTGTTTTCAATGGAGATCGCTGAAGACTTGCTGCTTGTGTCGTCGAGAGAAGTGTCCGCTGGAATCTGAAGATGGATTGGAGTTGCAGAAGACCTAGAAATTGAGGGGACAGAGTTCAAAGTCACTTGCCAGTGACCGGCGGCCAGCAAGATGGATGACCACAGCTGTTGCGTCTCTTCAGGTCGCTCATGTCGTTTTGTCTCTTCGCTCACGAGGTCCAGGAGGGATCGATGAAGACCAGCAGCTGGAGTCAGAGGGTCCCACGATGTCTGCAGCTGTTGACAGTGTCAGCACTTGGTTTGGAGCCAACAAGCCTTGGCAACTGCAAGTCTCGTGTGGATGGAAGATTGTCGATGGAGCAGACCAGCAAGGTCTGATGGACTTACCCAGTGAGGGTAAGTGAGGGCAGGCCCAGAGCAACCAGGCGAGCCCTTGAAGGTGATGTGGAAGTCTTCTGGAGAGTCACTAGCCAATGGGCAATCAACTGCAAAGACGCCTTTGCAGGAAAAGTTCACCAACAGCCCACGGTCACTCGGGACGAGGTAGGCCACTGATCTTCGGTACTAGACCTGCTCGGGACTTGGACAACAAGTGGTCCAAAGCACAACTTCGTTGGACGTAGTTTAGGGCTTGCACTTGAAATCAATGCACTGTTCCCTGGTATTGCTGTTCCTCGTCACTCGTGGGGTCCAGATGCCACAGCTTCGCTGGGGACTCAAAATGGCCGTCGAGAGGTCAGGAAATTTGCTTCAGGGGACGCAGGGACTTCGGGCTCCGGCAGGAACGGTAAAGTTTGCAACCGTAGTTCAGTAGTTTTGGTGCCTGCCAAGCAGGGGAGTCACTCCTTGACTCCAAGGGAGATCCTTCGGTCTTCTAGAGATAGTAGAAAGTTGAAGGGCCAGGATTCTTCTTCGTAGAGCGTCGTCCAGGTGTAATCTAAATTGCATTGGCAATGTGTGGTATCTTATAGTGAAAAGATGGGAGGGACTAGCTCTATGACCACTCCTCTAGGAGGGTCAGGGTAGTGGGTGGTTACACCCACTTCCCTTTGTCCAGTTTCGCGCCAGAGCAGGGGCAGGTAGCCCCTGAACCGGTTTGAGCTGGCATATGCACAGAGGAGCCTACTGCTCCCCCAGTGCAGGACTTCAAAGCACTCTAAGAGTGCACCCACCCAGCTCCAATACACTAAATCCTGTCTGGAAGGTGGTGACACCTCCCTGTGACAGGAAACCCTTTGTTGGGCTCCCTCCACTGTGAGTTTCGGTCAGCAGCAGGAGGGCAGACCGGTGTCTGTGCTGGTGGCATCCATTTTGTGATGCCAGGGCTCTAGATGATTTCTACCGTGTAGTACAGTGTGTACATGTCATCCCCTCTAGAAGGGTGGGATCCTACTCCCACACCAGTTACTGGTGTGGGGGTAGGATTCCAAGTTGTTTGACACCAAACACAACATGTTTTGATGCAGTCATTCCAAAGTTAGCATTTACCGCGAGGTTATAATGCACTTAAGAGTATATGGTTTAACCGCATCCACAAACAGCAGCATAGAATAGACTCTGCCAGCTGCAGAGGGGTCCTGCTCAGGCAGAAGCACCCCCTCACATAGTAAACCAAGCACCCTGCCCTTGGGATTGATAGGGCCTACCAAAGGGGTGACTGATAGGTTTATATGTGTGTGTATGGTGAGATATAGGAACCTATACCTCAGTGAGGAGTGCTAACACTACCTCACACAGGCTGCAGTAGCAGGCCTGTGGTGTGAGATTGTGAGTGATTCCCAGGGGTGGCATAATACATGCTGCAGCCCCTGGTAGGCCTGTGAAGTACCAATGCCCTAGGTACCTAAGGTACCACATACTAGGGGCTCATAAGGTACCACAGTATCCAATCACCAGTGCATCTAATATGCACACCAAGTTGTTTAGAGAGATCAGTTAGACTGGGGCCCTGATTAGCAGGGACCCAGCCAGACTATACCCAGAAACCAGTGTATACATCAGAAAAAAAGTGGGGGCAACACAAGTGCAGATCCTACTCTCCTACACAACCCCCCCCAAACGCAGGGACATTAAACTAACCTTGACCAGTTGAGTCTTCATGTTCTAAGTGGAAATACCTCGAGAGTCCATCTGTATTGGCATGTTGGGTCTCCAGGTCTATGTTCCACTGTATAGTCCATCCCCTGTAGGGAAATGGACCACCTGAGCAGTTTAGCATTTTCACCTTTCATCTGTTTGAGCCATAGGAGGGGCTTATGGTCAGTCTGAACTATGAAGTGAGTGCCAAACAAGTATGGCCTCAGCTTCTTTAGGGCCCAAACAACAGCAAAGGCCTGCCTCTCAATAGCTGACCAACGTTTCTCTCTAGGGGTCAGCCTTCTGCTTATAAAAGCTACTGGCTGGTCTTGACCTTCATTATTAAGTTGAGACAGTACAGCTCCCACACCCAGCTCTGAAGCATCTGTTTGGACAATGAACTTCTTTTTGTAATCTGGACTCTGTAAGATGGGGGCAGTGCACATTGCCTGCTTGAGGTCATCAAATGCCTTTTGACAGCTAGCTGTCCACTGAACCTTTTTTGGCATCTTCTTGGAGGTAAGATCATTTAAGGGGGTCACTATAGATCCATATCCCTTAACAAACCTCCTGTAATACCCAGTCAGGCCCAAGAAGGCTCTCACCTGTGTCTGGGTGGTTGGAGCTACCCAGTCCATTATGGTCTGGATCTTGCTCTGTAATGGTTGAAACTGGCCTCCACCTACAAGGTGGCCCAGGTACACAATCTGACTCTGCCCTATCTGGCACTTAGTGGCCTTGATAGTGAGGCCTGCTTTCTGCAGGGCCTCCAGTACATTTCTGAGGTGGACCAGGTGATCCTGCCAGGTGGAACTATAGACAGCAATATCATCAAGATATGCTGAGCAATAGGTTTCCATACCAGTCAGAACTTTATTCACCAACCTCTGAAATGTGGCAGGTGCATTCTTCAAACCAAAGGGCATTACCACAAAGTGATAGTGCCCACCAGGGGTCGAAAATGCTGTTTTTGCCTTGGCATCATCAGCTAACTTGGTTTGCCAATAGCCTGCTGTAAGGTCAAATGTACTGAGATACTTGGCTGAGGCCAAAGTGTCTATTAGTTCATCTACCTTTGGGATTGGGTAGGCATCAGTCCTGGTGACTGCATTGAGGCCCCTGTAGTCAACACAAAACCTCATCTCTTTCTTACCGCCCTGGGTGTGAGGTTTTGGGACAAGTACTACTGGGCTAGCCCAAGGGCTATCTGAGGGCTCAATAACACCTAGCTCCAACATTTTCTGGACTTCAGTCCTGATACAGTCCCTGACATGGTCAGGTTGCCTGTAGATTTTACTCTTTACAGGCAGACAGTCTCCAGTGTCCACCTCATGGGTGCACCAGGAAGTCTGACTTGGGGTCAGGCTAAACATATGTCTAAACTGCTGTAGCACTTGTCTACATTCAGTTTGTTGATGTTCAGTGAGGCTGCTTGCCAAAGCAACACCATCAACTGACCCATCTTCAGGGTTCTGTGAGAGCAGGTCAGGGAGAGGGTCACTCTCCTCCTCCTGGTCCTCATCAGTTGCCATGAGCAAGCTCATGTCAGCCCTGTCCACATATGCTTTAAGTCTGTTGACATGGAGCTCCCTAAGGGGGCTCCTGGGAGTGCCAAGATCTACCAAGTAGGTGACCTCTCCCTTCTTTTCAACAATTGTATGGGGGGCCACTCCATTTGTCCTGGAGAGCTGCTGGGGCCACAGGCTCCAACACCCACACTTTCTGGCCTGGCTGGTAAACAGTCAAGACAGCCTTTTGGTCATGCCAAGCTTTTTGAAGTTATTGGCTTGCCTCAAGGTTTTTACTGGCCTTCTTCATGTACTCAGCCATCCTGGAGCGGAGACCAAGTACATAGTCCACTACATCTTGTTTGGGAGGTTTGAGAGGTAACTCCCATCCCTCTTTCACCCGACATAATGGTCCTCTAACAGGTTGCCCAAACAGAAGTTCAAAAGGGCTGTAGCCAACCCCCTTCTGAGGAACCTCATTGTATGCAAACAGAAGGCAGGGAAGTAAAAGTTCCCATTTTCGCCTATGCTTCTCTGGGAGTCCTTTAATCATTCCCTTTAGGGTTTTGTTGAATCTCTCAACTAACCCATTGCATTGTGGGTGATAGGGAGTAGTGAATTTGTAGTTTACACCACACTCCTTCCACATTGCAGTTAGATATCCTGACATAAAGTTAGAACCTCTGTCAGAGATGACCTCCTTTGGAAAACCCACCCTGGAGAAAACTCCAATGAGGGCTCTTGCTACCACAGGGGCTGTGGTAGTCCTTAGGGGTATAGCTTCTGGATATCTGGTGGCATGATCCACTACCACCAGTATAAATCTGTGCCCAGATGCTGTTGGTGGGTCAAGGGGACCAACAATGTCAATCCCTACCCTTTCAAAGGGAACCCCCTCCACAGGTAGTGGTATCAGGGGGGCCTTTGTGGTGCCACCTGTCTTGCCACTGGCTTGACAAGTGACACAGGAGCGACAAAATTCCTTTGTGTCTTCAGACATGTGTGGCCAATGAAAATGTGGTACAAGCCTGTCCCAGGTCTTGTTTTGGCCCAAGTGACCTGCCAATGGCATATCATGTGCTAGGGTCAAGAGGAACCCCCTAAACTTCTGAGGAATTACCAGCCTCCTGGTGGCTCCAGGGGTAGGATCTCTAGCCTCAGAATATAGGAGCCCCTCATCCCAATAAACCTTATGGGACCCACTAGCACTCCCAGCAGCCTCAGCAGCAGCCAGCTGTCTGAGGGGTTCAAGAGTGGAGCAGCACTGTTGCTCTTTGCTCAGATCTTCCCTGGAAGAGCCCCCTGCCCCCAAGAACTCAACCTGACCAGGCTCAAGTTCCTCTGGGGCAGTTCCTTCTACAGGCTCTGCTTCTCCTCCCTCGGGAGGGGAATCTGAGATCTGAGACAGAGGGGAAGGCCCAGCCTTAACCCTACTGCTCTTCCTCTTGGGTAGCACCTGGTCCATAGTTTCCGGATCCATAGCTGGTTCAGTCTTATGCATTTTGGCTTGTGACCTGGTCACAGCAAATACCTCTGCAGGTATGCCCAACATCTCAGCATGAGTCCATAATTCTACTTCAGACCAGGCTGAAGTCTCTAGATCATTGCCCAACAAACATTCGACAGGGAGGTCTGCACTGACTACTACCTTTTTGAGGCCAGTTACCCCTCCCCAGGAGAAATTCACAACAGCCAGACTATGGTTGGTCCTGGTGTTGCTTGCATTGGTTACCTGGTACATTTCACCCAGGATGATCTGTGTAGGGTCCACTAGATCCTCTGCCACCATGGTGACACTAGCACCTGTGTCCCTAAATGCCAAAGCCTGTTTCCCATTTATGATAGGCTGCTGTTTGTATTTGCCCAGATTACTGGGGCTCACTAGGAAGGACATATCAAGGTCTCCCTCACAAACTAGCATTGCCTGTGTTGGTACTCTGACTAGGCCGGAGTCCACATCAGAACCCAGGGTCAACCCTACTACACCCTTATTCTGAGTATTACCTCCACCACTTGCTGTACTAGGGGGAACAGTTGCCTTAGGGGCTGGAGTGGTGGTGGTTTGGTCTTTGGACTTTGTACAGTCAGAAGTCCAGTGCCCTTTCTGTTTACAGAATTTGCACCAGGGTTTTTTTTGGCCTTTTCCCTTTGCAGATTGTGACTCCCCACCAGATGCAGATTTTTGGGGCCCTTGTGATGACTTCTGATCTTTAGATTTATCCCCACCCTTATCTGAGCCTTTAGGATCTTGTTTCTTATTGTCACCACCTTGGTTCTGGTTTGTCTGCCTCACCCTGGTTCTGACCCATTTGTCTGCCTTCTTTCCCAATTCTTGGGGAGAGGTCAGATCAGAGTCCACCAGATACTGATGCAACAACTGGTTCTGGCAATTATTAAGAATCTGTTCTCTCATTATAAGATTATACAATCCCTTAAAATCAGTTACTCTACTACCCACCAGCCAACCCTCTAGAGCCTTGGTTGCACAATCAACAAAGTCAGTCCAATCCTGAGTCTGTGCTTTCTGGGTGTCTCTGAACTTCAAACTGTACTGTTCAGTGGTTAAGCCAAACCCATCTATCAAAGCACTCTTCAGGGCTTCATAATCATTAGCATCCTCTTCTCTAACAGTGAGGAGCTTGTCTCTCCCTTTGTCTGAAAAGGAGAGCCACAAGATTGCTGCCCACTGTTTCTGGGGGACCTGTCGAACTTTACAGGCCCTCTCCAAAGCAGTTATCCATTTGTGGATATCATCCCCACTCTGGTAGGGAGGAACAACCTTGGACAGGTTCCTATGAACTTACATGTAATCTCTGCCTCTAGGGACACTGTTGCTGCCACCAGGGGCATCTAAACCCTCCTTCTTTGAAGCTCTTTGGAGCTCGAAGGCTTCCCTATCTAAGGCCAATTGCTTGGTTCTGAGGGCAAGCCTAGCTTTCTCATACTGGAGCATCTTGAACCTTCTTTCAGAGGAGGACTCCCTGGGAAAGTTGGTGTTCCTCTGTGGAATAGATTCTCTTCCAGAGTGATATGACCTGTCAGAGTCCCTTGAGAGGGACCTAGGCCTGTCTCCCACTCTTTCAGCTCTCTTAGGGAGATTTCCTCTATTCTCTTCAGACACTTCTGGGTCTGGCCCTTCACCCACAGAGTCCAGGTCATCTTGATTGTCATCATCAGACCCAGAGACTATGTGTGACCCACCCCCTGATGCAGACCCACTAGCTCCCAGAGCTTGTCTCAGGTCATCTGCTACTAACAAATCTATCAGGTGTTGTGATGAGGGACTCCTGCCCACCCTCAGATTTCTTTCAAAGCATAAAGCCTTCAGTTCAGTGTAGGCTATATCTTTGTACTGAGATGGGGTGGACCCACTGGCTCCACCCTGGTGAGACATACTAGTGTTGTGCAGTGTTGTACTACCTACACTAGTTGAGGCCTACTGGACCTAGCTTGAGCTGTAGCAAGGGTGTGCTTGTCCCTTCACAAACAGCTCTAAGTTCAGTAGAACTTACTGATACTAGCTTGACTTTATATGTACCTTGAGTATCTTAAGTGGTTTTCAGTTAGTAATTCAAATAGAGATTTTCTGGTAAAACAATGGCAAGCTGGAATCCCACACCCTGCCCACCAATGTGAGAAGTTGGCCTGGCATATGCTAGTCACTAGTTATAGTGGCCACCTTGCACCAGTCCAATTCGACTCTTGGTAGATAGGTTTAAAGACAACCTTTTAAAGAAAGCTATCCTAGTGGTAGCTGTGGAGAGCAGCCTTCAGGCTAAGTCTCTGAGGAATGTAAAGCAGCTTGTTTTACCTTATAATCTCTTGAATTACCAAATGAAAAGACACCACACAGGTATATATATCAAATATATATGTATTTATTTCTAAATATACTCTACTAATCTCTTTATGAGATTAGAGCCAGGTAAACATTCAAAAGATCAACAGTTCTAAATAAATTAAGCACAAATATGGCTGTAGCCCTAGGGGCATACCAGATGATATACTAAAATAGTGGTTTAACAAACTCGACTTGCAAAAGTAAGAGGCCTAGGGCCTTGGGAATCGCTGGGGCTTCACTTCTGCAGTGTTAGCAGGTAAGTAATCAGCCCACAGGAGACGCGTGCAGTGTCTAAACACACACGCGGGTTTTCAATGTGTTTCAATGGCAAATGTCGTGGTTTGTATTTTACAGTTCTAGGGCACTTCGGAGTGGACAACAAGCAAACAACTTACAGGGTAAGTACTTCGAGAGCCAATGCACACTTGGGCACCGTAATGCAAGAGTTACCTCACCCAGGGAAGCCGGGTGCATACGTGTCCTTTGGTGTCGGGTCGCGATGCTGTTTTCAATGGAGATCGCTGAAGACTTGCTGCTTGTGTCGTCGAGAGAAGTGTCCGCTGGAATCTGAAGATGGATTGGAGTTGCAGAAGACCTAGAAATTGAGGGGACAGAGTTCAAAGTCACTTGCCAGTGACCGGCGGCCAGCAAGATGGATGACCACAGCTGTCGCGTCTCTTCAGGTCGCTCATGTCGTTTTGTCTCTTCGCTCACGAGGTCCAGGAGGGATCGATGAAGACCAGCAGCTGGAGTCGGAGGGTCCCACAAAGTCTGCAGCTGTTGACGGTGTCGGCACTCGGTTTGGAGCCAACAAGCCTTGGCAACTGCAAGTCTTGTGTGGATGGAATATTGTCAATGGAGCAGACCAGCAAGGTCTGATGGACTTACCCAGCAAGGGTAAGTGAGGGCAGTCCCAGAGCAACCAGGCGAGCCCTTGAAGGTGATGTGGAAGTCTTCTGGATAGTCACTAGCCAACGGGCAAGCAACCGCGAAGACGCCTTTGCAGGAAAAGTTCACCAACAGCCCACGGTCACTCGGGACGAGGTAGGCCACTGATCTTCGGTACTAGACCTGATTGGGACTTGGACAACAAGTGGTCCAAAGCACAACTTCATTGGACATAGTTTAGGGCTTACACTCGAAATCAGTGCACGGTTCCCTGGTATTGCTGTTCCTCATTACTCGTGGGGTCCAGATGCCACAGCTTTGCTGGGGACTCAAAATGGCCGTCTAGAGGTCAGGAAATCCACTTCAGGGGACGCAGGGACTTCAGGCTCCGGCGGGAGCGGTAAAGTTTGCAACCTTAGTTCAGTAGTTTTGGTGCCTGCCAAGCAGGGGAGTCACTCCTTGACTCCAAGGGAGATCCTTCGGTCTTCTAGATATAGTAGAAAGTTGAAGGGCCAGGATTCTTCTTCATAGAGCGTCGTCCAGGTGTAATCTAAATTGCATTGGCAATGTGTGGTATCTTATAGTGAAAAGATGGGAGGGACTAGCTCTATGACCACTCCTCTAGGAGGGTCAGGGTAGTGGGTGGTTACACCCACTTCCCTTTGTCCAGTGTCGCGCCAGAGCAGGGGCAGGTAGCCCCTGAACCGGTTTGAGCTGGCATATGCACAGAGGAGCCTACTGCTCCCCCAGTGCAGGACTTCAAAGCACTCTAAGAGTGCACCCATCCAGCTCCAATACACTAAATCCTGTCTGGAAGGTGGTGACACCTCCCTGTGACAGGAAACCCTTTGTTGGGCTCCCTCCACTGCGAGTTTCGGTCAGCAGCAGGAGGGCAGCCCGGTGTCTGTGCTGGTGGCATCCATTTTGTGATGCCAGGGCTCTAGATGATTTCTACCGTGTAGTAAAGTGTGTACATATCGTCCCCTCTAGAAGGGTGGGATCCTACTCCCACACCAGTTACTGGTGTGGGGGTAGGATTCCAAGTTGTTTGACACCAAACACGACATGTTTTGATGCAGTCATTCCAAAGTTAGCATTTACCGCGAGGTTATAATGCACTTAAGAGTATATGGTTTAACCGCATCCACAAACAGCAGCAGAGAATAGTCTCTGCCAGCTGCAGAGGGGTCCTGCTCAGGCAGAAGCACCCCCTCACAAAGTAAACCAAGAACCCTGCCCTTGGGATTGATAGGGCCTACCATAGGGGTGACTGATAGGTTTATATGTGTGTGTATGGTGAGATATAGGAACCTATACCTCAGTGAGGAGTGCTAACACTACCTCACACAGGCTGCAGTAGCAGGCCTGTGGTGTCAGATTGTGAGTGCTTCCCAGGGGTGGCATAATACATGCTGCAGCCCCTGGTAGGCCTGTGAAGTACCAATGCCCTAGGTACCTAAGGTACCATATACTAGGGGCTCATAAGGTACCACAGTATCCAATTACTAGTGCATCTAATATGCACACCAAGTTGTTTAGAGAGATCAGTTAGACTGGGGCCCTGATTAGCAGGGACCCAGCCAGACTATAGCCAGAAACCAGTGTATACATCAGAAAAAAAGTGGGGGCAACACAAGTGCAGATCCTACTCTCCTACACAGATCAGCAGAGCTGCTCTAGAGCCAGAGAACCAGGTCAGAAGAGCTGCTGTAGAGCCGGGGAAACCAGGTCAGCAGAGCTGCTTTAGAACCAGAGAACCAGATCAGCAGAGCTGCTCTAGAGCCCGAGAACCAGGTCAGCAGTGCTGCTCTAGAGCCAGAGAACCAGGTCAGCAGAGCTGCTGCAAAGCCAGAGAACCAGGTCAGCAGAGCTGCTTTAGAGACAGAGAACAAGGTCAGCAGAGCTGCTTTAAAGCCAGAGAAACCAGGTCACCAGAGCTGCTTAGTGCCAGAAAACCAGGTCAGCAGAGCTGCTTTAGAGCCATATAACCAGGTCAGCAGAGCTGCTTTAGAGCCAGAGAACCAGGTCAGCAGAACTGCTGTAGAGCCGGATAAACCAGGTCAGCAGTGCTGCTTTAGAGGGAGAGAACCAGGTCTGCAGAGTTGCTTTAGAGCCAGAGAACCAGGTCAGCAGAGCTGCTTTAGAGCCAGAGAACCAGATCAGCAGAGCTGCTTTAGAGCCAGAGAACCAGGTCAGCAGAGCTGCTCTAGAGCCTAAGAACCAGGTCAGCAGAGCTGCTCTATAGGCAGAGAACCAGGTCAGCAGAGCTGCTGTAGAGCCAGAGAACCAGGTCAGCAGAGCTGCTTTAGAGCCAGAGAACCAGGTCAGCAGAGCTGTTGTAGAGCCAGAGAACCAGGTCAGCAGAGCCGTTGTAGAGCCAGAGAACCAGGTCAGAAGAGCTGCTCTAGAGCCTAAGAACCAGGTCCGCAGAGCTGCTGTAGAGCAAGAGAAACCAGGTCAGCAGAGCTGCTTTAGAAAGAGAGAACCAAGTCAGCAGAGCCGCTTTTGAGCCAGAGAACCATGTCAGCAGAGCTGTTGTAGAGCCAGAGAACCAGGTCAGCAGAGCCGTTGTAGAGCCAGAGAACCAGGTCAGAAGAGCTGCTCTAGAGCCTAAGAACCAGGTCCGCAGAGCTGCTGTAGAGCAAGAGAAACCAGGTCAGCAGAGCTGCTTTAGAGGCAGAGAAGTAGGTCAGTGGAGCTGCTTTAGAGCCAGTGAATCAGGACAGCAGAGCTGCTTTAGAGGGAGAGAACCCGGTCAGCAGAGATGCTCTAGAGCCAGAGAACCAGGTCAGCAGAGCTGTTCTAGAGCCTGAGAACAAGGTCAGAAGAGCTACTGTAGAGCCGGAGAACCAGGTCAGCAGAGCTGCTTTAGAGGAAGAGAACCAGGTCAGAAGAGCCACTTTAGAGCCAGAGAACCAGGTCAGCAGAGCCGCTTTAGAGTGAGAGGACCCGGTCAGCAGAGATGCTCTAGAGCCAGAGAACCAGGTCAGAAGAGCTGCTTCAAAGCCAGAGAAACCAGGACAGCAGAGCTGCTTTAGAGCCATAGAACCAGGTCAGCAGAGCTGCTCTAGTGCCGGAGAACCAGGTCAGCAGAGCTGGTCTAGAGCCAGAGAACCAGATCAGAAGAGCTGTTCTAGAGCATAAGAACCAGGTCCGCAGAGCTGCAGTAGAGCAAGAGAAACCAGGTCAACAGAGCTGCTTTAGTGGGAGAGAACCCGGTCAGCAGAGATGCTCTGGAGCCATAGAAATAGGTCAGCAGAGCTGCTTCAAAGCCAGAGAACCAGGTCAGCAGAGCTGCTTTAAAGCCATAGAACCAGGTCAGCAGAGCTGCTCTAGAGCCAGAGAACCAGGTCAGCAGAGCTGCTCTAGTGCCGGAGAACCAGGTCAGCAGAGCTGCTCTAGAGCTAGAGAACCAGATCAGAAGAGCTGTTCTAGAGCCTAAGAACCAGGTCCGCAGAGCTGCAGTAGAGCAAGAGAAACCAGGACAGCAGAGCTGCTTTAGAGGGAGATAACCCGGTCAGCAGAGATGCGCTAGAGCCAGAGAAACCAGGTCAGCAGAGCTGCTTTAGAGCCAGAGAACCAGGTCAGCAGAGCTGCTTTAGAGCCAGAGAACCAGATCAGCAGAGCTGCTCTAGAGCCAGAGAACCAGGTCAGCAGTGCTGCTCTAGAGCCAGAGAACTAGGTCAGAAGAGCTGCTGTAGAGCCAGAGAAACCAGGTCAGCAGAGCTGCTTTAGAGCCACCAGGTCAGCAGAGCTGCTTTAGAGCCACCAGGTCAGCAGAGCAGCTTTAGAGCCAGAGAACCAGGTCAGCAGAGCTGCTTTAGAGCCAGATCAGCAGAGCTGCTTTAGAGGGAGAGAACAAGGTCAGCAGAGATGCTCTAGAGCCAGAGAACCAGGTCAACAGAGCTGCTTGAAAGCCAGAGAGCCAGGTTAGCAGAGCTGCTTTAGAGCCATAGAACCAGGTCAGCAGAGCTGCTTTAGAGCCAGAGAAGGAGGTCAGCAGAGCTACTTCAAAGCCAGAGAATCAGGTTAGCAGAGCCGCTTAAGAGCCATAGAACCAGGTCAGCAGAGCCGCTTTAGAACCAGAGAACCAGGTCAGCAGAGCCGTTGTAGAGCCTGAGAACCAGGACAGCAGAGCTGCTGTAGAGCTAAAGAACCAGGTCAGCACAGCTGCTTTAGAGGGAGAGAACCAGGTCAGCAGAGCCGCTTTAGAAAGAGAGAACCAAGTCAGCAGAGCCGCTTTTGAGTCAGAGAACCATGTCAGCAGAGCAGCTTTAGAGCCAGAGATCCAGGTCAGACGAGCCGCTTTAGAGCTAGAGAACCAGGTCAGCAAAGCTGCTCTAGAGCCTAAGAACCAGGTCAGCAGAGCTGCTCTAGGGGCAGAGAACCAGGTTAGGAGAGCTGCTGTAGGGACAGAGAACCAGGTCAGCTGAGCTGCTTTAGAGCCAGAGAACCAGGTCAGCAGAGCCGTTGTAGAGCCAGAGAATCAGGTCAGAAGAGCTGCTGTAGAGCAAGAGAAACCAGGTCAGCAGAGCTGCTTCAGAGGCAGAGAACTAGGTCAGCAGAGTTGCTTTAGAGACAGAAAATCAGGACAGCAGAGCTGCTTTAGAGGGGGAGAACCAGGTCAGCAGAGGTGCTCTAGAGCCAGAGAACCACGTCAGCAGAGCTACTTTAGAGCCATAGAACCAGGTCAGCAGAGCTGCTTCAAAATCAGAGAACCAGGTCAGCAGAGCTGCTTTAGAGCCATAGAACCAGGTCAGCAGAGCTGCTTTAGAGCCAGAGAACCAGGTCAGCAGAGCTGTTGTAGAGCCTGAGAAGCAGGTCAACAGAGCTACTGAAGAGCCAGAGAACCAGGTCAGCAGAGATGCTTTAGAGGGAGAGAACCAGGTCAGCAGATCCGCTGTAGAGCCAGAGAACCAGGTCAGCAGAGCCGCTTTAGGGCCAGAGAACCAGGTCAGCAGAGCTGCTTTAGAGCCAGAGAGCCAGAGAACCAGGTCAGCAGTGCCGCTTTAGAGCCATAGAACCAGGTCAGCAGAGCCGCTTTAGAGCCATAGAACCAGGTCAGCAGAGCTGCTCTAGAGCCTGAGAACCAGGTCAGCCGAGCTGCTCTAGAGCCAGAGAACCAGATCAGTGAGCTGCTCTAGAGCCAGAGAACCAGGTCAGCAGTGCTTCTTTAGAGCCAGAGAACCGGGTCAGCAGAGCTGCTTTAGAGCCAGAGAACCATATCAGTAGAGCTGCTCTAGAACCTAAGAACCAGATCAGCAGTGCTGCTCTAGAGGCAGAGAACCAGGTCAGAAGAGCTGCTGTAGAGACATAGAAACCGGGTCAGCAGAGCTGCTTTAGAGGGAGAGAACCAGGTCAGCAGAGCTGCTTTAGAGCCACCAGGTCAGCAGAGCTGCTTTAGAGCCAGAGAACCAGGTCAGCAGAGCTGCTTTAGAGGGAGAGAACAAGGTCAGCAGAGATGCTCTAGAGCCAGAGAACCAGGTCAGCAGAGCTGCTGTAGAGCCGGATAAACCAGGTTAGCAGTGCTGCTTTAGAGGGAGAGAACCATGTCTGCAGAGTTGCTTTAGAGCCAGAGAACCAGGTCAGCAGAGCTGCTTTAGAGCCAGAGAACCAGATCAGCAGAGCTGCTTTAGAGCCAGAGAACCAGGTCAGCAGAGCTGCTCTAGAGCCAGAGAACCAGATCAGAAGAGCTGTTCTAGAGCCTAAGAACCAGGTCCGCAGAGCTGCAGTAGAGCAAGAGAAACCAGGACAGCAGAGCTGCTTTAGAGGGAGATAACCCGGTCAGCAGAGATGCTCTAGAGCCAGAGAACCAGGTCAGCAGAGCCACTGTAGAGCCAGAGAACCAGGTCAGCAGAGCCACTTTAGGGCCAGAGAACCAGGTCAGCAGAGCTGCTTTAGAGCCAGAGAACAAGGTCAGCAGAGCTGCTTTAGAGCCAGAGAACCAGGTCAGCAGAGCCGTTGTAGAGCCAGAGAACCAGGTCAGAAGAGCTGCTCTAGAGCCTAGGAACCAGGTCCGCAGAGCTGCTGTAGAGCAAGAGAAACCAGGTCAGCAGAGCTGCTTTAGAGGCAGAGAAGTAGGTCAGCAGAGCTGCTTGAGAGCCAGAGAACCAGGTCAGCAGAGCTACTGAAGAGCCAGAGAACCAGGTAAGCAGAGCTGCTTTAGAGGGAGAGAACCAGGTCAGCAGATCCACTGTAGAGCCAGAGAACCAGGTCAGCAGAGCCGCTTTAGGGCCAGAGAACCAGGTCAGCAGAGCTGCTTTAGAGCCAGAGAGCCAGAGAACCAGGTCAGCAGTGCCGCTTTAGAGCCATAGAACCAGGTCAGCAGAGCCGCTTTAGACCCATAGAACCAGGTCAGCAGAGCTGCTCTAGAGCCTAAGAACCAGGTCAGCCGAGCTGCTCTAGAGCCAGAGAACCAGATCAGTGAGCTGCTCTAGAGCCAGAGAACCAGGTCAGCAGTGCTTCTTTAGAGCCAGAGAACCGGGTCAGCAGAGCTGCTTTAGAGCCAGAGAACCATATCAGTAGAGCTGCTCTAGAACCTAAGAACCAGATCAGCAGTGCTGCTCTAGAGGCAGAGAACCAGGTCAGAAGAGCTGCTGTAGAGACATAGAAACCGGGTCAGCAGAGCTGCTTTAGAGGGAGAGAACCAGGTTAGCAGAGCTGCTTTAGAGCCACCAGGTCAGCAGAGCTGCTTTAGAGCCAGAGAACCAGGTCAGCAGAGCTGCTTTAGAGTGAGAGAACAAGGTCAGCAGAGATGCTCTAGAGCCAGAGAACCAGGTCAGCAGAGCTGCTGTAGAGCCGGATAAACCAGGTCAGCAGTGCTGCTTTAGAGGGAGAGAACCATGTCTGCAGAGTTGCTTTAGAGCCAGAGAACCAGGTCAGCAGAGCTGCTTTAGAGCCAGAGAACCAGATCAGCAGAGCTGCTTTAGAGCCAGAGAACCAGGTCAGCAGAGCTGCTCTAGAGCCAGAGAACCAGATCAGAAGAGCTGTTCTAGAGCCTAAGAACCAGGTCCGCAGAGCTGCAGTAGAGCAAGAGAAACCAGGACAGCAGAGCTGCTTTAGAGGGAGATAACCCGGTCAGCAGAGATGCTCTAGAGCCAGAGAACCAGGTCAGCAGAGCCACTGTAGAGCCAGAGAACCAGGTCAGCAGAGCCGCTTTAGGGCCAGAGAACCAGGTCAGCAGAGCTGCTTTAGAGCCAGAGAACAAGGTCAGCAGAGCTGCTTTAGAGCCAGAGAACCAGGTCAGCAGAGCCGTTGTAGAGTCAGAGAACCAGGTCAGAAGAGCTGCTCTAGAGCCTAGGAACCAGGTCCGCAGAGCTGCTGTAGAGCAAGAGAAACCAGGTCAGCAGAGCCGCTTTAGAGCCAGAGAACCAGGTCAGCAGAGCTGCTCTAGAGCCTATGAACCAGGTCAGCAGAGCTGCTTTAGAGGCAGAGAACCAGGTCAGCAGAGCTACTCTAGAGGCAGAGAACCAGGTCAGCAGAGTTGCTGTAGAGCAAAAGAACCAGGTCAGCAGAGCTGCTTTAGAGCCAGAGAATCAGGTCAGCAGAGACGTTGTAGAGCCAGAGAACCAGGTCAGAAGAGCTGCTCTAGAGCCTAAGAACCAGGTCCGCAGAGCTGCTGTAGAGAAAGAGAAACCAGGTCAGCAGAGCTGCTTTAGAGGCAGAGAAGTAGGTCAGCAGAGCTGCTTGAGAGCCAGAGAACCAGGTCAGCAGAGCTACTGAAGAGCCAGAGAACCAGGTAAGCAGAGCTGCTTTAGAGGGAGAGAACCAGGTCAGCAGATCCACTGTAGAGCCAGAGAACCAGGTCAGCAGAGCCGCTTTAGGGCCAGAGAACCAGGTCAGCAGAGCTGCTTTAGAGCCAGAGAGCCAGAGAACCAGGTCAGCAGTGCCGCTTTAGAGCCATAGAACCAGGTCAGCAGAGCCGCTTTAGAGCCATAGAACCAGGTCAGCAGAGCTGCTCTAGAGCCTAAGAACCAGGTCAGCCGAGCTGCTCTAGAGCCAGAGAACCAGATCAGTGAGCTGCTCTAGAGCCAGAGAACCAGGTCAGCAGTGCTTCTTTAGAGCCAGAGAACCGGGTCAGCAGAGCTGCTTTAGAGCCAGAGAACCATATCAGTAGAGCTGCTCTAGAACCTAAGAACCAGATCAGCAGTGCTGCTCTAGAGGCAGAGAACCAGGTCAGAAGAGCTGCTGTAGAGACATAGAAACCGGGTCAGCAGAGCTGCTTTAGAGGGAGAGAACCAGGTTAGCAGAGCTGCTTTAGAGCCACCAGGTCAGCAGAGCTGCTTTAGAGCCAGAGAACCAGGTCAGCAGAGCTGCTTTAGAGTGAGAGAACAAGGTCAGCAGAGATGCTCTAGAGCCAGAGAACCAGGTCAGCAGAGCTGCTGTAGAGCCGGATAAACCAGGTCAGCAGTGCTGCTTTAGAGGGAGAGAACCATGTCTGCAGAGTTGCTTTAGAGCCAGAGAACCAGGTCAGCAGAGCTGCTTTAGAGCCAGAGAACCAGATCAGCAGAGCTGCTTTAGAGCCAGAGAACCAGGTCAGCAGAGCTGCTCTAGAGCCAGAGAACCAGATCAGAAGAGCTGTTCTAGAGCCTAAGAACCAGGTCCGCAGAGCTGCAGTAGAGCAAGAGAAACCAGGACAGCAGAGCTGCTTTAGAGGGAGATAACCCGGTCAGCAGAGATGCTCTAGAGCCAGAGAACCAGGTCAGCAGAGCCACTGTAGAGCCAGAGAACCAGGTCAGCAGAGCCGCTTTAGAGCCAGAGAACCAGGTCAGCAGAGCTGCTTTAGAGCCAGAGAACAAGGTCAGCAGAGCTGCTTTAGAGCCAGAGAACCAGGTCAGCAGAGCCGTTGTAGAGTCAGAGAACCAGGTCAGAAGAGCTGCTCTAGAGCCTAGGAACCAGGTCCGCAGAGCTGCTGTAGAGCAAGAGAAACCAGGTCAGCAGAGCCGCTTTAGAGCCAGAGAACCAGGTCAGCAGAGCTGCTCTAGAGCCTATGAACCAGGTCAGCAGAGCTGCTTTAGAGGCAGAGAACCAGGTCAGCAGAGCTACTCTAGAGGCAGAGAACCAGGTCAGCAGAGTTGCTGTAGAGCAAAAGAACCAGGTCAGCAGAGCTGCTTTAGAGCCAGAGAATCAGGTCAGCAGAGACGTTGTAGAGCCAGAGAACCAGGTCAGAAGAGCTGCTCTAGAGCCTAAGAACCAGGTCCGCAGAGCTGCTGTAGAGAAAGAGAAACCAGGTCAGCAGAGCTGCTTTAGAGGCAGAGAAGTAGGTCAGCAGAGCTGCTTGAGAGCCAGAGAATCAGGACAGCAGAGCTGCGTCAGACGGAGAGAACCCGGTCAGCAGAGTTGCTCTAGAGCCAGAGAACCAGGTCAGCAGATCTGCATTAGAGGAAGAGAACCAGGTCAGCAGAGCCACTTTAGAGCCAGAGAACCAGGTCAGCAGGGCCGCTTTAGGGACAGAGAACCAGGTCAGCAGAGCTTCTTTAGAGCCAGAGAACAATGTCAGCAGAGCCGCACTAGAGCCAGAGAACCAGGTCAGCAGAGCCGCTTTAGAGCCATAGAACCAGGTCTGAAGAGCTGCTCTAGAGCCTAAGAACCAGGTCAGCAGAGCTGCTCTAGAGCCAGAGAACCAGATCAGCAGAGCTGCTGTAGAGCCAGAGAACCACATCAGCAGAGCTGCTGTAGAGCCGGAGAAACCAGGTCAGCAGTGCTGCTTTAGAGGGAGAGATCCAGGTCAGCAGAGCTGCTTTAGAGCCAGAGAACCAGATCAGCAGAGCTGCACTAGAGCCAGAGAACCAGGTCAGCGGTGCTGCTCTAGAGCCAGAGAACCAGGTCAGAAGAGCTGCTGAAGAGCCAGAGAAACCAGGTCAGCAGAGCTGCTTTAGAGCCACCAGGTCAACAGAGCTGCTTTAGAGCCACCAGGTCAACAGAGCTGCTTTAGAGCCAGAGAACCAGGTCAGCAGAGCTGCTTTAGAGCCAGGTCAGCAGAGCTGCTTTAGAGGGAGAGAACAAGGTCAGCAGAGATGCTCTAGAGCCAGGGAACCAGGTCAGCAGAGCTGCTTCAAAGCCAGAGAACCAGGTCAGCAGAGCTACTTCAAAGCCAGAGAACCAGGCCAGCAGAGCTGCTTAAGAGCCATAGAACCAGGTCAGCACAGCTGCTTTAGAGCCAGAGAACCAGGTCAGCAGAGCCTTTGTAGAGCCTGAGAACCAGGACAGTAGAGTTGCTGTAGAGCCAAAGAACCAGGTCAGGACAGCTGCTCTAGAGCCAGATAACCAGGTCAGCAGAGCTGCTCTAGAGCCAGAGAACCAGATTAGAAGAGCTGTTCTAGAGCCTAAGAACCAGGTCCGCAGAGCTGCAGTAGAGCAAGAGAAACCAGGTCAACAGAGCTGCTTTAGAGGGAGAGAACCCGGTCAGCAGAGATGCTCTAGAGCCATAGAACCATGTCAGCAGAGCTGCTTCAAAGCCACAGAACAAGGTCAGCAGAGCTTTTTTAAAGCCATAGAACCAGGTCAGCAGAGCTGCTCTAGAGCCAGAGAAAAAGGACAGCAGAGCTGCTCTAGAGCCAGAGAATCAGATCAGAAGAGCTGTTCTAGAGCCTAAGAACCAGGTCCGCAGAGCTGCAGTAGAGCAAGAGAAACCAGGACAGCGGAGCTGCTTTAGAGGGAGAGAACCCGGTCAGCAGAGATGCTCTAGAGCCAGAGAACCAGGTCAGCAGAGCTGTTTCAAAGCCAGAGAACCAGGTCAGCAGAGCTGCTTTAGAGCCATAGAACCAGGTCAGCAGAGCTGCTCTAGAGCCAGAGAACCAGGTCATCAGATCTGCTGTAGAGCCTGGGAAACCAAGTCAGCAGTGCTGCTTTAGAGCCAGAGAACCAGGTCAGCAGAGCTGCTTTAGAGGGAGATAACCCGGTCAGCAGAGATGCTCTAGAGCCAGAGAACCAGGTCAGCAGAGCCACTGTAGAGCCAGAGAACCAGGTCAGCAGAGCCGCTTTAGGGCCAGAGAACCAGGTCAGCAGAGCTGCTTTAGAGCCAGAGAACAAGGTCAGCAGAGCTGCTTTAGAGCCAGAGAACCAGGTCAGCAGAGCCGTTGTAGAGTCAGAGAACCAGGTCAGAAGAGCTGCTCTAGAGCCTAGGAACCAGGTCCGCAGAGCTGCTGTAGAGCAAGAGAAACCAGGTCAGCAGAGCCGCTTTAGAGCCAGAGAACCAGGTCAGCAGAGCTGCTCTAGAGCCTATGAACCAGGTCAGCAGAGCTGCTTTAGAGGCAGAGAACCAGGTCAGCAGAGCTACTCTAGAGGCAGAGAACCAGGTCAGCAGAGTTGCTGTAGAGGAAAAGAACCAGGTCAGCAGAGCTGCTTTAGAGCCAGAGAATCAGGTCAGCAGAGACGTTGTAGAGCCAGAGAACCAGGTCAGAAGAGCTGCTCTAGAGCCTAAGAACCAGGTCCGCAGAGCTGCTGTAGAGAAAGAGAAACCAGGTCAGCAGAGCTGCTTTAGAGGCAGAGAAGTAGGTCAGCAGAGCTGCTTGAGAGCCAGAGAATCAGGACAGCAGAGCTGCTTCAGACGGAGAGAACCCGGTCAGCAGAGTTGCTCTAGAGCCAGAGAACCAGGTCAGCAGATCTGCATTAGAGGAAGAGAACCAGGTCAGCAGAGCCACTTTAGAGCCAGAGAACCAGGTCAGCAGGGCCGCTTTAGGGACAGAGAACCAGGTCAGCAGAGCTTCTTTAGAGCCAGAGAACAATGTCAGCAGAGCCGCACTAGAGCCAGAGAACCAGGTCAGCAGAGCCGCTTTAGAGCTATAGAACCAGGTCTGAAGAGCTGCTCTAGAGCCTAAGAACCAGGTCAGCAGAGCTGCTCTAGAGCCAGAGAACCAGATCAGCAGAGCTGCTGTAGAGCCAGAGAACCACATCAGCAGAGCTGCTGTAGAGCCGGAGAAACCAGGTCAGCAGTGCTGCTTTAGAGGGAGAGATCCAGGTCAGCAGAGCTGCTTTAGAGCCAGAGAACCAGATCAGCAGAGCTGCACTAGAGCCAGAGAACCAGGTCAGCGGTGCTGCTCTAGAGCCAGAGAACCAGGTCAGAAGAGCTGCTGTAGAGCCAGAGAAACCAGGTCAGCAGAGCTGCTTTAGAGCCACCAGGTCAACAGAGCTGCTTTAGAGCCACCAGGTCAACAGAGCTGCTGTAGAGCCGGATAAACCAGGTCAGCAGTGCTGCTTTAGAGGGAGAGAACCATGTCTGCAGAGTTGCTTTAGAGCCAGAGAACCAGGTCAGCAGAGCTGCTTTAGAGCCAGAGAACCAGATCAGCAGAGCTGCTTTAGAGCCAGAGAACCAGGTCAGCAGAGCTGCTCTAGAGACAGAGAACCAGATCAGAAGAGCTGTTCTAGAGCCTAAGAACCAGGTCCGCAGAGCTGCAGTAGAGCAAGAGAAACCAGGACAGCAGAGCTGCTTTAGAGGGAGATAACCCGGTCAGCAGAGATGCTCTAGAGCCAGAGAACCAGGTCAGCAGAGCCACTGTAGAGCCAGAGAACCAGGTCAGCAGAGCCGCTTTAGGGCCAGAGAACCAGGTCAGCAGAGCTGCTTTAGAGCCAGAGAACAAGGTCAGCAGAGCTGCTTTAGAGCCAGAGAACCAGGTCAGCAGAGCCGTTGTAGAGTCAGAGAACCAGGTCAGAAGAGCTGCTCTAGAGCCTAGGAACCAGGTCCGCAGAGCTGCTGTAGAGCAAGAGAAACCAGGTCAGCAGAGCCGCTTTAGAGCCAGAGAACCAGGTCAGCAGAGCTGCTCTAGAGCCTATGAACCAGGTCAGCAGAGCTGCTTTAGAGGCAGAGAACCAGGTCAGCAGAGCTACTCTAGAGGCAGAGAACCAGGTCAGCAGAGTTGCTGTAGAGCAAAAGAACCAGGTCAGCAGAGCTGCTTTAGAGCCAGAGAATCAGGTCAGCAGAGACGTTGTAGAGCCAGAGAACCAGGTCAGAAGAGCTGCTCTAGAGCCTAAGAACCAGGTCCGCAGAGCTGCTGTAGAGAAAGAGAAACCAGGTCAGCAGAGCTGCTTTAGAGGCAGAGAAGTAGGTCAGCAGAGCTGCTTGAGAGCCAGAGAATCAGGACAGCAGAGCTGCATCAGACGGAGAGAACCCGGTCAGCAGAGTTGCTCTAGAGCCAGAGAACCAGGTCAGCAGATCTGCATTAGAGGAAGAGAACCAGGTCAGCAGAGCCACTTTAGAGCCAGAGAACCAGGTCAGCAGGGCCGCTTTAGGGACAGAGAACCAGGTCAGCAGAGCTTCTTTAGAGCCAGAGAACAATGTCAGCAGAGCCGCACTAGAGCCAGAGAACCAGGTCAGCAGAGCCGCTTTAGAGCCATAGAACCAGGTCTGAAGAGCTGCTCTAGAGCCTAAGAACCAGGTCAGCAGAGCTGCTCTAGAGCCAGAGAACCAGATCAGCAGAGCTGCTGTAGAGCCAGAGAACCACATCAGCAGAGCTGCTGTAGAGCCGGAGAAACCAGGTCAGCAGTGCTGCTTTAGAGGGAGAGATCCAGGTCAGCAGAGCTGCTTTAGAGCCAGAGAACCAGATCAGCAGAGCTGCACTAGAGCCAGAGAACCAGGTCAGCGGTGCTGCTCTAGAGCCAGAGAACCAGGTCAGAAGAGCTGCTGTAGAGCCAGAGAAACCAGGTCAGCAGAGCTGCTTTAGAGCCACCAGGTCAACAGAGCTGCTTTAGAGCCACCAGGTCAACAGAGCTGCTTTAGAGCCAGAGAACCAGGTCAGCAGAGCTGCTTTAGAGCCAGGTCAGCAGAGCTGCTTTAGAGGGAGAGAACAAGGTCAGCAGAGATGCTCTAGAGCCAGGGAACCAGGTCAGCAGAGCTGCTTCAAAGCCAGAGAACCAGGTCAGCAGAGCTACTTCAAAGCCAGAGAACCAGGCCAGCAGAGCTGCTTAAGAGCCATAGAACCAGGTCAGCACAGCTGCTTTAGAGCCAGAGAACCAGGTCAGCAGAGCCTTTGTAGAGCCTGAGAACCAGGACAGTAGAGTTGCTGTAGAGCCAAAGAACCAGGTCAGGACAGCTGCTCTAGAGCCAGATAACCAGGTCAGCAGAGCTGCTCTAGAGCCAGAGAACCAGATTAGAAGAGCTGTTCTAGAGCCTAAGAACCAGGTCCGCAGAGCTGCAGTAGAGCAAGAGAAACCAGGTCAACAGAGCTGCTTTAGAGGGAGAGAACCCGGTCAGCAGAGATGCTCTAGAGCCATAGAACCATGTCAGCAGAGCTGCTTCAAAGCCACAGAACAAGGTCAGCAGAGCTTTTTTAAAGCCATAGAACCAGGTCAGCAGAGCTGCTCTAGAGCCAGAGAAAAAGGACAGCAGAGCTGCTCTAGAGCCAGAGAATCAGATCAGAAGAGCTGTTCTAGAGCCTAAGAACCAGGTCCGCAGAGCTGCAGTAGAGCAAGAGAAACCAGGACAGCGGAGCTGCTTTAGAGGGAGAGAACCCGGTCAGCAGAGATGCTCTAGAGCCAGAGAACCAGGTCAGCAGAGCTGTTTCAAAGCCAGAGAACCAGGTCAGCAGAGCTGCTTTAGAGCCATAGAACCAGGTCAGCAGAGCTGCTCTAGAGCCAGAGAACCAGGTCATCAGATCTGCTGTAGAGCCTGGGAAACCAAGTCAGCAGTGCTGCTTTAGAGCCAGAGAACCAGGTCAGCAGAGCTGCTTTAGAGGGAGATAACCCGGTCAGCAGAGATGCTCTAGAGCCAGAGAACCAGGTCAGCAGAGCCACTGTAGAGCCAGAGAACCAGGTCAGCAGAGCCGCTTTAGGGCCAGAGAACCAGGTCAGCAGAGCTGCTTTAGAGCCAGAGAACAAGGTCAGCAGAGCTGCTTTAGAGCCAGAGAACCAGGTCAGCAGAGCCGTTGTAGAGTCAGAGAACCAGGTCAGAAGAGCTGCTCTAGAGCCTAGGAACCAGGTCCGCAGAGCTGCTGTAGAGCAAGAGAAACCAGGTCAGCAGAGCCGCTTTAGAGCCAGAGAACCAGGTCAGCAGAGCTGCTCTAGAGCCTATGAACCAGGTCAGCAGAGCTGCTTTAGAGGCAGAGAACCAGGTCAGCAGAGCTACTCTAGAGGCAGAGAACCAGGTCAGCAGAGTTGCTGTAGAGGAAAAGAACCAGGTCAGCAGAGCTGCTTTAGAGCCAGAGAATCAGGTCAGCAGAGACGTTGTAGAGCCAGAGAACCAGGTCAGAAGAGCTGCTCTAGAGCCTAAGAACCAGGTCCGCAGAGCTGCTGTAGAGAAAGAGAAACCAGGTCAGCAGAGCTGCTTTAGAGGCAGAGAAGTAGGTCAGCAGAGCTGCTTGAGAGCCAGAGAATCAGGACAGCAGAGCTGCTTCAGACGGAGAGAACCCGGTCAGCAGAGTTGCTCTAGAGCCAGAGAACCAGGTCAGCAGATCTGCATTAGAGGAAGAGAACCAGGTCAGCAGAGCCACTTTAGAGCCAGAGAACCAGGTCAGCAGGGCCGCTTTAGGGACAGAGAACCAGGTCAGCAGAGCTTCTTTAGAGCCAGAGAACAATGTCAGCAGAGCCGCACTAGAGCCAGAGAACCAGGTCAGCAGAGCCGCTTTAGAGCCATAGAACCAGGTCTGAAGAGCTGCTCTAGAGCCTAAGAACCAGGTCAGCAGAGCTGCTCTAGAGCCAGAGAACCAGATCAGCAGAGCTGCTGTAGAGCCAGAGAACCACATCAGCAGAGCTGCTGTAGAGCCGGAGAAACCAGGTCAGCAGTGCTGCTTTAGAGGGAGAGATCCAGGTCAGCAGAGCTGCTTTAGAGCCAGAGAACCAGATCAGCAGAGCTGCACTAGAGCCAGAGAACCAGGTCAGCGGTGCTGCTCTAGAGCCAGAGAACCAGGTCAGAAGAGCTGCTGTAGAGCCAGAGAAACCAGGTCAGCAGAGCTGCTTTAGAGCCACCAGGTCAACAGAGCTGCTTTAGAGCCACCAGGTCAACAGAGCTGCTTTAGAGCCAGAGAACCAGGTCAGCAGAGCTGCTTTAGAGCCAGGTCAGCAGAGCTGCTTTAGAGGGAGAGAACAAGGTCAGCAGAGATGCTCTAGAGCCAGGGAACCAGGTCAGCAGAGCTGCTTCAAAGCCAGAGAACCAGGTCAGCAGAGCTACTTCAAAGCCAGAGAACCAGGCCAGCAGAGCTGCTTAAGAGCCATAGAACCAGGTCAGCACAGCTGCTTTAGAGCCAGAGAACCAGGTCAGCAGAGCCTTTGTAGAGCCTGAGAACCAGGACAGTAGAGTTGCTGTAGAGCCAAAGAACCAGGTCAGGACAGCTGCTCTAGAGCCAGATAACCAGGTCAGCAGAGCTGCTCTAGAGCCAGAGAACCAGATTAGAAGAGCTGTTCTAGAGCCTAAGAACCAGGTCCGCAGAGCTGCAGTAGAGCAAGAGAAACCAGGTCAACAGAGCTGCTTTAGAGGGAGAGAACCCGGTCAGCAGAGATGCTCTAGAGCCATAGAACCATGTCAGCAGAGCTGCTTCAAAGCCACAGAACCAGGTCAGCAGAGCTTTTTTAAAGCCATAGAACCAGGTCAGCAGAGCTGCTCTAGAGCCAGAGAAAAAGGACAGCAGAGCTGCTCTAGAGCCAGAGAATCAGATCAGAAGAGCTGTTCTAGAGCCTAAGAACCAGGTCCGCAGAGCTGCAGTAGAGCAAGAGAAACCAGGACAGCGGAGCTGCTTTAGAGGGAGAGAACCCGGTCAGCAGAGATGCTCTAGAGCCAGAGAACCAGGTCAGCAGAGCTGTTTCAAAGCCAGAGAACCAGGTCAGCAGAGCTGCTTTAGAGCCATAGAACCAGGTCAGCAGAGCTGCTCTAGAGCCAGAGAACCAGGTCATCAGATCTGCTGTAGAGCCTGGGAAACCAAGTCAGCAGTGCTGCTTTAGAGCCAGAGAACCAGGTCAGCAGAGCTGATTTAGAGCCAGAGAACCAGGTCAGCAGAGCTGCTTTGGAGCCAGAGAACCCGGTCAGCAGAGCTGCTTTAGAGCCACCAGGTCAGCAGAGCTGCTTTAGAGCCATAGAACCAAGTCAGCAGAGCTGCTTTAGAGGGAGAGAACAAGGTCAGCAGAGATGTCTAGAGCCAGAGAACCAGGTCAGCAGAGCTCTTGTAGAGCCGGAGAAACCAGGTCAGCAGTGTTGCTTTAGAGGGAGAGAACCAGGTCAGCAGAGCTGCTTTAGAGCCAGAGAACCAGGACAACAGAGCTGCTTTAGAGCCAGAGAACCAGATCAGCAGAGCCGCTTTAGAACCAGAGTACCAGGTCAGCAGAGCTGCTCTAGAGCCTAAGAACCAGGTCAGCAGAGCTGCTCTAGAGTCAGAGAACCAGCTGCTGTAGAGCCAGAGAACCAGGTCAGCAGAACTGCTTTAGAGCTAGAGATCCAGGTCAGTAGAGCCGTTGTAGAGCCAGAGAACCAGGTTAGCAGAGCCATTGTAGAGCCAGAAATCCAGGTCCGAAGAGCTGCTCTAGAGCCTACGAACCAGGTCCGCAGAGCTGCTGTAGAGCAAGAGAAACCAGGTCAGCAGAGCCGCTTCAGAGCCAGAGAACCAGGTCAGCAGAGCTGCTCTAGTGCCTAAGAACCAGGTCAGCAGAGCTGCTCTAGAGCCAGAGAACCAGGTCAGCAGAGCTGCTGTAGAGCCAGAGAACCAGGTCAGTAGAACTGCTTTAGAGCCAGAGAACCAGGTCAGTAGAGCTGTTGTAGAGCCAGAGAACCAGGTAAGCAGAGCCGTTTTAGAGCCAGAGAACCAGGTCAGAAGAGCTGCTTTAGAGGGAGAGAACCAGGTCAGCAGAGCTGCTTTAGAGCCAGAGAACCAGGTCAGCAGAGCCGCTTTAGAGACAGAGAACTAGGTCAGCAGAGCTGCTCTAGAGCCTAAGAACCAGGTCAGCAGAGCTTCTTTAGAGGCAGAGAACCAGGTCAGCAGAGCTGCTCTAGAGGCAGAGAACCAGGTCAGCAGAGTTGCTGTAGAGCGAGAGAACCAGGTCAGCAGAGCTGCTTTAGAGCCAGAGAACCAGGTCAGCAGAGCCGTTGTAGAGCCAGAGAACTAGGTCAGCAGAGCTGCTTTAGAGCCAGAGAATCAGGACAGCAGAGCTGCTTTAGAGGGAGAGAACCCGGTCAGCAGAGATGCTCTAGAGCCAGAGAAACAGGTCAGCAGAGCTGCTTCAAAGCCAGAGAACCAGGTCAGCAGAGCTGCTTTAGAGCCAGAGAACCAGGTAAGCAGAGCTGCTTTAGAGGAAGAGAACCAGGTCAGCAGAGCCACTTTAGAGCAAGAGAACCAGGTTAGCAGAGCCGCTTTAGGGCCAGAGAACCAGGTCAGCAGAGCTGCTTTAGAGCCAGAGAACAAGGTCAGCAGAGCTGCACTAGAGCCAGAGAACCAGGTCAGCAGAGCCGCATTAGAGCCATAGAACCAGGTCTGAAGAGCTGCTCTAGAGCCTCAGAACCAGGTCAGCAGAGCTGCTCTAGAGCCAGAGAACCAGATCAGCAGAGCTGCTGTAGAGCCAGAGAACCAGGTCAGCAGAGCTGCTGTAGAGACGGAGAAACCAGGTCAGCAGTGCTGCTTTAGAGGGAGAGAACCAGGTCAGCAGAGCTGCTTTAGAGCCAGAGAACCAGATCAGCAGAGCTGCTCTAGAGCCAGAGAACCAGGTCAGCAGAGCTGCTCTAGGGCCTAAGAACCAGGTCAGCAGAGCTGCTCTATAGGAAGAGAACCAGGTCAGCAGAGCTGCTGTAGAGCCAGAGAACCAGGTCAGTAGAACTGCTTTAGAGCCAGAGAACCAGGTCAGTAGAGCCGTTGTAGAGCCAGAGAACCAGGTAAGCAGAGCCGTTGTAGAGCCAGAAAACCAGGTCCGAAGAGCTGCTCTAGAGCCTAGGAACCAGGTCAGCAGAGCTGCTGTAGAGCAAGAGAAACCAGGTCAGCAGAGCCGCTTTAGATCCAGAGAACCAGGTCAGCAGAGCTGCTTTAGAGCCAGGTCAGCAGAGCTGCTTTAGAGGGAGAGAACAAGGTCAGCAGAGATGCTCTAGAGCCAGAGAACCAGGTCAGCAGAGCTGCTTCAAAGCCAGAGAACCAGGTCAGCAGAGCTACTTCAAAGCCAGAGAAACAGGCCAGCAGAGCTGCTTAAGAGCCATAGAACCAGGTCAGCACAGCTGCTTTAGAGCCAGAGAACCAGGTCAGCAGATCCTTTGTAGAGCCTGAGAACCAGGGCAGTAGAGTTGCTGTAGAGCCAAAGAACCAGGTCGGCACAGCTGCTCTAGAGCCAGATAACCAGGTCAGCAGAGCTGCTCTAGAGCCAGAGAACCAGATCAGAAGAGCTGTTCTAGAGCCTAAGAACCAGGTCCGCAGAGCTGCAGTAGAGCAAGAGAAACCAGGTCAACAGAGCTGCTTTAGAGGGAGAGAACCCGGTCAGCAGAGATGCTCTAGAGCCATAGAACCATGTCAGCAGAGCTGCTTCAAAGCCACAGAACCAGGTCAGCAGAGCTTTTTTAAAGCCATAGAACCAGGTCAGCAGAGCTGCTCTAGAGTCAGAGAAAAAGGACAGCAGAGCTGCTCTAGAGCCAGAGAATCAGATCAGAAGAGCTGTTCTAGAGCCTAAGAACCAGGTCCGCAGAGCTGCAGTAGAGCAAGAGAAACCAGGACAGCGGAGCTGCTTTAGAGGGAGAGAACCCAGTCAGCAGAGATGCTCTAGAGCCAGAGAACCAGGTCAGCAGAGCTGTTTCAAAGCCAGAGAACCAGGTCAGCAGAGCTGCTTTAGAGCCAGAGAACCAGGTCATCAGATCTGCTGTAGAGCCTGGGAAACCAGGTCAGCAGTGCTGCTTTAGAGCCAGAGAACCAGGTCAGCAGAGCTGCTTTAGAGCCAGAGAACCAGGTCAGCAGAGCTGCTTTGGAGCCAGAGAACCCGGTCAGCAGAGCTGCTTTAGAGCCACCAGGTCAGCAGAGCTGCTTTAGAGCCATAGAACCAAGTCAGCAGAGCTGCTTTAGAGGGAGAGAACAAGGTCAGCAGAGATGTCTAGAGCCAGAGACCCAGGTCAGCAGAGCTCTTGTAGAGCCGGAGAAACCAGGTCAGCAGTGTTGCTTTAGAGGGAGAGAACCAGGTCAGCAGAGCTGCTTTAGAGCCAGAGAACCAAGACAACAGAGCTGCTTTAGAGCCAGAGAACCAGATCAGCAGAGCCGCTTTAGAACCAGAGTACCAGGTCAGCAGAGCTGCTCTAGAGCCTAAGAACCAGGTCAGCAGAGCTGCTCTAGAGTCAGAGAACCAGCTGCTGTAGAGCCAGAGAAACAGGTCAGCAGAACTGCTTTAGAGCCAGAGATCCAGGTCAGTAGAGCCGTTGTAGAGCCAGAGAACCAGGTCAGCAGAGCCGTTGTAGAGCCAGAAAACCAGGTCCGAAGAGCTGCTCTAGAGCCTACGAACCAGGTCCGCAGAGCTGCTGTAGAGCAAGAGAAACCAGGTCAGCAGAGCCGCTTCAGAGCCAGAGAACCAGGTCAGCAGAGCTGCTCTAGAGCCTAAGAACCAGGTCAGCAGAGCTGCTCTAGAGCCAGAGAACCAGGTCAGCAGAGCTGCTTTAGAGCCAGAGAACCAGGTCAGCAGAGCTGCTTTAGAGCCAGAGAACCAGATCAGCAGAGCTGCTTTAGAGCCAGAGAACCAGGTCAGCAGAGCTGCTCTAGAGCCTAAGAACCAGGTCAGCAGAGCTGCTCTAGAGGCAGAGAACCAGGTCAGCAGAGCTGCTGTAGAGCCAGAGAACCAGGTCAGTAGAACTGCTTTAGAGCCAGAGAACCAGGTCAGTAGAGCTGTTGTAGAGCCAGAGAACCAGGTAAGCAGAGCCGTTGTAGAGCCAGAGAACCAGGTCAGAAGAGCTGCTTTAGAGGGAGAGAACCAGGTCAGCAGAGCTGCTTTAGAGCCAGAGAACCAGGTCAGCAGAGCTGCTTTAGAGCCAGAGAACCAGGTCAGCAGATCCGCTTTAGAGACAGAGAACTAGGTCAGCAGAGTTGCTCTAGAGCCTAAGAACCAGGTCAGCAGAGCTTCTCTAGAGGCAGAGAACCAGGTCAGCAGATCTGCTCTAGAGGCAGAGAACCAGGTCAGCAGAGTTGCTGTAGAGCGAGAGAACCAGGGCAGCAGAGCTGCTTTAGAGCCAGAGAACCAGGTCAGCAGAGCCGTTGTAGAGCCAGAGAACTAGGTCAGCAGAGCTGCTTTAGAGCCAGAGAACCAGGTCAGCAGAGCTGCTTTAGAGCCAGAGAACCCGATCAGCAGAGATGCTCTAGAGCCAGAGAAACAGGTCAGCAGAGCTGCTTCAAAGCCAGAGAACCAGGTCAGCAGAGCTGCTTTAGAGCCAGAGAACCAGGTAAGCATAGCTGCTTTAGAGGAAGAGAACCAGGTCAGCAGAGCCACTTTAGAGCAAGAGAACCAGGTTAGCAGAGCCGCTTTAGGGCCAGAGAACCAGGTCAGCAGAGCTGCTTTAGAGCCAGAGAACAAGGTCAGCAGAGCTGCACTAGAGCCAGAGAACCAGGTCAGCAGAGCCGCATTAGAGCCATAGAACCAGGTCTGAAGAACTGCTCTAGAGCCTCAGAACCAGGTCAGCAGAGCTGCTCTAGAGCCAGAGAACCAGATCAGCAGAGCTGCTGTAGAGCCAGAGAACCAGGTCAGCAGAGCTGCTGTAGAGACGGAGAAACCAGGTCAGCAGTGCTGCTTTAGAGGGAGAGAACCAGGTCAGCAGAGCTGCTTTAGAGCTAGAGAACCAGATCAGCAGAGCTGCTCTAGAGCCAGAGAACCAGGTCAGCAGAGCTGCTCTAGGGCCTAAGAACCAGGTCAGCAGAGCTGCTCTATAGGAAGAGAACCAGGTCAGCAGAGCTGCTGTAGAGCCAGAGAACCAGGTCAGTAGAACTGCTTTAGAGCCAGAGAACCAGGTCAGTAGAGCCGTTGTAGAGCCAGAGAACCAGGTAAGCAGAGCCGTTGTAGAGCCAGAAAACCAGGTCCGAAGAGCTGCTCTAGAGCCTAGGAACCAGGTCCGCAGAGCTGCTGTAGAGCAAGAGAAACCAGGTCAGCAGAGCCGCTTTAGATCCAGAAAACCAGGTCAGCAGAGCTGCTCTAGAGCATAAGAACCAGGTCAGCAGAGCTGCTCTAGTGCCAGAGAACCAGGTCAGCAGAGCTGCTTTAGAGCCAGAGAACCAGGTCAGCAGAGCTGCTTTAGAGCCAGAGAACCAGATCAGCAGAGCTACTTTAGAGCCAAAGAACCAGGTCAGCAGAGCTGCTTTAGGGCCAGAGAACCAGGTCAGCAGAGCTGCTTTAGAGCCAGAGAACAAGGTCAGCAGAGCTGCACTAGAGCCAGAGAACCAGGTCAGCAGAGCCGCTTTAGAGCCAGAGAACCAAATCAGCAGAGCTGCTGAAGAGCCAGAGAACCAGGTCAGCAGAGCTGCTCTAGAGTCAGAAAAAAAGGACAGCAGAGCTGCTCTAGAACCAGAGAATCAGATCAGAAGAGCTGTTCTAGAGCCTAAGAACCAGGTCCGCAGAGCTGCAGTAGAGCAAGAGAAACCAGGACAGCGGAGCTGCTTTAGAGGGAGAGAACCCAGTCAGCAGAGATGCTCTAGAGCCAGAGAACCATGTCAGCAGAGCTGTTTCAAAGCCAGAGAACCAGGTCAGCAGAGCTGGTTTAGAGCCAGAGAACCAGGTCATCAGATCTGCTGTAGAGCCTGGGAAACCAGGTCAGCAGTGCTGCTTTAGATCCAGAGAACCAGGTCAGCAGAGCTGCTTTAGAGCCAGAGAACCAGGTCAGCAGAGCTGCTTTGGAGCCAGAGAACCCGGTCAGCAGAGCTGCTTTAGAGCCACCAGGTCAGCAGAGCTGCTTTAGAGCCATAGAACCAAGTCAGCAGAGCTGCTTTAGAGGGAGAGAACAAGGTCAGCAGAGATGTCTAGAGCCAGAGAACCAGGTCAGCAGAGCTCTTGTAGAGCCGGAGAAACCAGGTCAGCAGTGTTGCTTTAGAGGGAGAGAACCAGGTCAGCAGAGCTGCTTTAGAGCCAGAGAACCAGGACAACAGAGCTGCTTTAGAGCCAGAGAACCAGATCAGCAGAGCCGCTTTAGAACCAGAGTACAAGGTCAGCAGAGCTGCTCTAGAGCCTAAGAACCAGGTCAGCAGAGCTGCTCTAGAGTCAGAGAACCAGCTGCTGTAGAGCCAGAGAACCAGGTCAGCAGAACTGCTTTAGAGCCAGAGATCCAGGTCAGTAGAGCCGTTGTAGAGCCAGAGAACCAGGTCAGCAGAGCCGTTGTAGAGCCAGAAAACCAGGTCCGAAGAGCTGCTCTAGAGCCTACGAACCAGGTCCGCAGAGCTGCTGTAGAGCAAGAGAAACCAGGTCAGCAGAGCCGCTTCAGAGCCAGAGAACCAGGTCAGCAGAGCTGCTCTAGAGCCTAAGAACCAGGTCAGCAGAGCTGCTCTAGAGCCAGAGAACCAGGTCAGCAGAGCTGCTTTAGAGCCAGAGAACCAGGTCAGCAGAGCTGCTTTAGAGCCAGAGAACCAGATCAGCAGAGCTGCTTTAGAGCCAGAGAACCAGGTCAGCAGAGCTGCTCTAGAGCCTAAGAACCAGGTCAGCAGAGCTGCTCTAGAGGCAGAGAACCAGGTCAGCAGAGCTGCTGTAGAGCCAGAGAACCAGGTCAGTAGAACTGCTTTAGAGCCAGAGAACCAGGTCAGTAGAGCTGTTGTAGAGCCAGAGAACCAGGTAAGCAGAGCCGTTGTAGAGCCAGAGAACCAGGTCAGAAGAGCTGCTTTAGAGGGAGAGAACCAGGTCAGCAGAGCTGCTTTAGAGCCAGAGAACCAGGTCAGCAGAGCCGCTTTAGAGACAGAGAACTAGGTCAGCAGAGCTGCTCTAGAGCCTAAGAACCAGGTCAGCAGAGCTTCTCTAGAGGCAGAGAACCAGGTCAGCAGAGCTGCTCTAGAGGCAGAGAACCAGGTCAGCAGAGTTGCTGTAGAGCGAGAGAACCAGGGCAGCAGAGCTGCTTTAGAGCCAGAGAACCAGGTCAGCAGAGCCGTTGTAGAGCCAGAGAACTAGGTCAGCAGAGCTGCTTTAGAGCCAGAGAATCAGGACAGCAGAGCTGCTTTAGAGGGAGAGAACCCGGTCAGCAGAGATGCTCTAGAGCCAGAGAAACAGGTCAGCAGAGCTGCTTCAAAGCCAGAGAACCAGGTCAGCAGAGCTGCTTTAGAGCCAGAGAACCAGGTAAGCAGAGCTGCTTTAGAGGAAGAGAACCAGGTCACAGGGGCGTAGCTAGAGCTTGTGGCGCCCGGGGCTATCCCTCAGATTGCCGCCCCTGGGGGGGGAGGGGGGGGGGGGAATAAGGGGAGGAGGGTGCTGGGGAAAGGACCGAGAGACACGTAGTATCGCCGCTAATAGTTACCTTGATCATGCAAGTTACATGCACATACATGACACGATCCAAGGCTACACAGTTGAATACACTGGTGACCGGCAGTACAAAGGAGAACACACAGACTGCCACACTGCAGGATTTCAGGAAGGGCCTAAAACCATGGTTATTCGATTAAAGTCATCATCAGCAGCACCGCCCCCACCCTCCAGCACCTAGATACCCTTACAGGTGATAAGTGGCGCTATACAAATCCTGTTTGTTTGATTGATTGAGACCCGATTTCCACACATCGTTTTTGCGCTATATTAGTTTTATCTGTAAAACTGTATGTCTTTGCAAGTTAAGTGACCCCTTCAATGGAGATTGTGCTGACTGTACCTTGGGGCACATGGCCTCTGTTTATAACTTCCCTCAGCTCACTCCTTGTACTTGCCAGCCCTTATCACTGACCTACTCCTGCCCAGCAGCTTCAGCTGACACCACGTGCCGGTGGATTTGAGGGTGGACTCTCATCCAACCCTCTAGCTTACTATTTTTCTCCTTTTTGTGCATACTGTGGAAAGTTTAACATGTTGCTTTGTACAAATTGTTACCGATTTGATTATTCAAAACTCCAACCGAATAAATTTCTGTGACTTGGTATTTCCTGTATCAGGTCATTTAAATCTGCCATCATGCCCTGGGAAGCTGCAGCAAAAGAACGACTGTGCTGCGAATTACATTGCGAAAAACTCCACTCTTTGCTAATAGTGGTAAACTGCAAACAATATTAAAGAATCTGTGGGGAAGGAGGTAGTACATGCTTTGCAATACAAGGAAGAAAATGCCCTGATGTGTGACTCAAACTAGACACGGGACACCATGAGATGTCTAACAGCATAGGGTTTCCACGGTGCCAACCTGCACTCTAAACACTTCCTGGCAGGTCTCCCCTCTTCTAATGTTTTCCTTTCCCCTTCTATCCTTGTCATCTTTTTGCGAACTGTAAGCTCTTTCTTGCGCTACACCACCCCCATTCCAGTTTTTCCTGGCTCTTTTTATCTCCTTCATTCTCTTCTGTGCCGCTTTCACTGTACTGTAATACCTTTGGACCTGGGCGAAATTTAAATTATGCTGGCAAAATCTATATCATTTTGGAAATTTCGCCTTAACCTTGCTATGTAAAATTTCCAAACTTGGACCATGTCGTGTAATCGTCATAAAATTATAGCAGAGGGGTACAGGAACAATGCGAACAACCACAACATGAGCAGCTATAGTTTGCAGTAATCAGTTTTTTTTGCACTTTTTTAAAATGCAAAATACGTTGTTGCATCAAAAATTGAGGCTAGGATGCAAATATTGCACTAAATGATGGCTTTGCATTTCACGAAATGATACATAATTTTCTGGAATGTTCCTGATATTTTGCGATTTACACGAGCAAATTAGATAAATTTTGCACACCCCTAAAATAGTTTCCTTTCACCTCCTTTTCTTTATGTTTCCTTGTTCTTAGTTCGTCTCTTCCCTTTGCTACTCCGAGCTCTAATCTCCTGTCCATGCATGCAGGGAAGGATGGGACAGACCTACCGTTTCTGAACTCCCAGAATTTACTACTGTTTCGTTTATCTTTTTCTCATTCGTTCCTCCCCTCCTCCAACGCTGTTTACTGCCTCTCCCTCTCCTTGGTTTCCTTTCCCCTCTCTCTTTCGTTTCTCCTGGTACACTGTGCCTCTAGTTTCCTTTCTCAGTCTCTCCTGCATCGCGCTGCGCCCCCTCCCTGTCTACCTGCCCCCAATCTGCGGAAAATCCCCGATCCCTGCATCTCTGATTGGACACACAGAGTGAGTACAGAGGGTACGTAGTGCATTCACATTCAGAACACACAGGCCCTATCTGTACTTTATTAACTGTATCTTCCTGTACATATAAAATCCCAATAAATATTTTCTGACATTAAAGAGAACACACAGGCTCTTCTTAAGAATATCACGTAAGCAGTAGAAGGTGTTTACTTCTGCAGAAGGGACATCAGTGGTCCTCAAATTTGATAAGGGCATCTTATTTCTTTGTCGCTCTAGAAACATATATCACAATAGTGTCCAACATATAGGAAGGCTTCTAGGAGTGATAAAGTGACACTTTTTATGCAATTACAGTTAAAGCTCCCTGTTTTCCGTTTTTACTGATTTTTACAGGTAAATACAGACAGAAAACTTTTATTTTCTTGTCTGTATTTATTTCTAAATGTGGACAAAAACGGAAATTTTGTTGCTTTTTGAGTAATTCTAAATACTGTCTCCCATGACTGCCAGGCCAATAGCTGTGTGGATTGATAGGTAAGGGAGCTAAAAAAGAAAGGAATTCTAGTAAAGAAGCTTTAACAGCAGTAGATAAGTGCAAGGTTGACACTGACATTTGCATAGTTTCATTAAAGTGCATTGATTTATCTTCTGTGGGTGTTTACAGCATTGAAACCTGGAAGGCATTCAAGCATTAGTGCATATATACTGGTTAAATAAATATGGAAATATACTAATTTCAGCTTAATTTTTCAATAAAACCCACAATAAATATGGATAAATACAGATAAAATTTGCAAAAAATAAATATGGATAAATACAGGCGGAAATGTCCAAAAAATAAATACCATAAATCCGGGAGCCCTAATTACAATACACTACAAACTCCCATTCTCATTGCTTCGGTCCTCTCACACTCTTCGTGAGCTACCCCCTCCCGCACATAATAGCACAGCCAATGCCCCCCCACCGCTCTCTCACCATTACATCTGCACTTCCGTGCCCTTCCCCGAAAGTCTAGCAGTAATAGGTCCATAGAAGATTCTGTTGCTACCTGAGTCAATGCAAACTCATACCTGCCAACTCACACGGTGCCACCGCGTATGACACGATTTCCTACACGCGCGCTGACATCATGCAAGGCTGGCACAGTCTCACTTACTTGGAGGCAGCCCCCATCACTAACTGTACCCAGGACTGTACCCAGATGAAAGACTCACGAGCTGAACATGCGGGACCCTGCACCACAACAGCTGAAACAAACGCGACTATTATTAAAAGAAAAAAATGTGTCCTACCTTACAACGCGAACCAACTGAAAACTTTGGGAAAGGGAGGCCCCTGCACTTCGAGGAAATACAAGCCGAAAGTGTGTGGCAACTCTATGTATGCTACATCACCCTGCTGCCGTGGCTGCCCTGAAGGTGTCGAGGTCAGGGAGGGAGGGAGGACAATCCAGCTCCTGGGGGGAAGGTCCATTAGCAGGAAATTGACAAAAAAAACACATAACGGTGCCTGCCTCACGCTGAGTACGATGAGTGCAACATTGTCGGAGTCTGTTCACGTGACCTGATAGACTGGCGCCAGCGTTCGGGTCCCACTCTAGCAGAGGGCGCCAATTTGATACTAAATGCGCAGCTGTGATCCTCGGCGTATAGTGTCCGAGGCGGCCGCCAAAAGATGTCAGTGGCATAATAGGGAGTGGGTGTTCAGAAGAGCAAAGTGGGAGTTTTAAAAAAATTAATCGGGAGAATGGGGCCTTGAATCAGGTTACTGTCACGTGTGGGCTTTGGAAGTGTGCTGCTGCAGGATCGGGCATTTGAAACGAAAATGCACGTTTTTCTCTTACCTTTCAAAAGCATGGAGCGTAATGGCAGGCAGAGAGAGGGTGATACAAGTGTTGTGTGCACTCACTGGTTTGACAGGTTGCTGGCTAAATCTGGAACCCACGAAGGAGACGCCGATCCCGGCCGGCCGCGGCAGATTCCTTTGTTGACAGGATGTCCCGTCAGCCATGTGAGGAAAGCAGTAAAATGACACTTCCTAAGCCAGGCGGGTCCCAACCACGATCCCAGCGCCCTCCGGACGCACAGGCCAGGACCGCGGCCTCTCTGCGGTCACTACAGGGCTCAGGAGCGCAGTGCCCTAAGAAGGGCGCCCTACAGAGGCGAGGTGAAATAGGCCACCGTCGACTGGGTGGGTTCTTAAAAATAACACCAATAATTGGAGATAAAGTGGGCCCTTAAAACGCTGGGCCTGGTACCACTGTACCTACTGCACTATTGAGAGCTGGGTACCCGAGGGTTGAGAGCTTATCAGGGGCTTTCAACGCCACCACCCCTTACAGGCCCCAGACCCTTTAAATAAGAGCCTTAAACTACGGGAGCTGACGTGGGCCCCTGTAGCATGGAGGAGCCCCACTCGTGACGTGTCCGCCTATAGCATGGCAGAGCCCCTCTCGTGACGTGGGCCCCTATAGCATGGTAAAATGTGACGTGGGCCCCTGTAGCATGGCAAAGCCCCACTAGTGACGTGGGTCACTATAGCATGGCAAAGCCCCCGCTCGTGACGCGAGCCCCCATAGCAAAGCTCCACTCTTGACGCGACGCGGGCTCCTATAGCAAAGCCCCAATCGTGGCGTGGGCCACTATAGCATGGCAAATCTCAAGTCGTGTCCTAGGCTCATATATCATGGCAAAGTCCCCACTCATGTCGCTGGCCCCTATAGCAAAGCCCCACTCGTGACGTGGGCCCCTATTGCAAAACCCCACTCGTGACGCAATGCCCCTACAGTACAGCAAAGCCCCACTCGCGGCGTGGGCCCCTATACACTCGTGACGGGGGCCCCAATAGCATGGCAAATCCCTACCCGTGACGTGGGGCCCCAAAGCATGGCAAAGCCCCACTCGTGACGCGGGTCCCAATAGCAAAGCAAAGCCCCGCTCGTGCTTGTGGGGCGACCTGAAGTGACCTTGCTGCTATTCCTGTGGTTAAACGCAGGTGGCGAGAATGCCAAGGACCTTTGCCACACAATGAATTTTGCCCATTTCGTAAGGGGGTGGGAGACAGGCCCGGCTCTAGGAATTTTTATTTGGGTGGGCCAAGGGTGCAGTGGCAGTGCAAACACCACCGCCCCCACCCCCCTGTGTGTCAGCCCGGGATTACTCGCTGAGACAGCTTCCTGTGAACACACACAGCCGCCCCCAGTACTTCACAGGCCTTTAAAAGACCATTCGCTGGTTAATGAGGCTTTGTTGGTTTTTCACCCCTTCGAGAGCCCCTGCATCGCCACTCTGACTATTGCTGGAAGAATTAGCACTTTACTCGATACAAGCTCTGTCAGCTGAAACCCCGAGGAATCTTGCTTGCAGGAATCGGGAGGCGGGAGACTAGCCTTAACATCGGTAGTCTCCCGCCTGAATCGGGAGGGTGTCTGTTCTTGATCTGGTGACGTCTGGCCTGGGCCCGGGGCCGTAGTCTGATTGACTGGTGGCCCGTCCGTTGCGGAGGCCTTTATAATTTATTTGTGGACTCGACTCGGGACACTGACTGACTACTGTAAAGTGTCAGACAGTGAGTGTCCCCACTCCTCAAATAAATTATAAAGGTCGCCGCGACGGGCCACCAGTGACCGCCGCCGCCCCAGAAATAGTGCCGCCTGGGGCGGTCCGCCCCCCCCGCCCCCCCCTAGCTACGCCACTGCCAGGTCAGCAGAGCCACTTTAGAGCAAGAGAACCAGGTTAGCAGAGCTGCTTTAGGGCCAGAGACCCAGGTCAGCAGAGCTGCTTTAGAGCCAGAGAACAAGGTCAGCAGAGCTGCACTAGAGCCAGAGAACCAGGTCAGCAGAGCCGCATTAGAGCCATAGAACCAGGTCTGAAGAACTGCTCTAGAGCCTCAGAACCAGGTCAGCAGAGCTGCTCTAGAGCCAGAGAACCAGATCAGCAGAGCTGCTGTAGAGCCAGAGAACCAGGTCAGCGGAGCTGCTGTAGAGACAGAGAAACGAGGTCAGCAGTGCTGCTTTAGAGGGAGAGAACCAGGTCAGCAGAGCTGCTTTAGAGCTAGAGAACCAGATCAGCAGAGCTGCTCTAGAGCCAGAGAACCAGGTCAGCAGAGCTGCTCTAGGGCCTAAGAACCAGGTCAGCAGAGCTGCTCTATAGGAAGAGAACCAGGTCAGCAGAGGTGCTGTAGAGCCAGAGAACCAGGTCAGTAGAACTGCTTTAGAGCCAGAGAACCAGGTCAGTAGAGCCGTTGTAGAGCCAGAGAACCAGGTAAGCAGAGCCGTTGTAGAGCCAGAAAACCAGGTCCGAAGAGCTGCTCTAGAGCCTAGGAACCAGGTCCGCAGAGCTGCTGTAGAGCAAGAGAAACCAGGTCAGCAGAGCCGCTTTAGATCCAGAAAACCAGGTCAGCAGAGCTGCTTTAGAGCCAGAGATCCAGGTCAGCAGAGCTGCTTTAGAGCCAGAGAACCAGATCAGCAGAGCTACTTTAGAGCCAGAGAACCAGGTCAGCAGAGCTGCTCTAGAGCCAGAGAACCAGGTTAGCAGAGCCGCTTTAGGGCCAGAGAACCAGGTCAGCAGAGCTGCTTTAGAGCCAGAGAACAAGGTCAGCAGAGCTGCACTAGAGCCAGAGAACCAGGTCAGCAGAGCCGCTTTAGAGCCAGAGAACCAAATCAGCAGAGCTGCTGTAGAGCCAGAGAACCAGGTCAGCAGAGCTGCTGTAGAGACGGAGAAACCAGGACAGCAGTGCTGCTTTAGAGGGAGAGAACCAGGTCAGCAGAGCTGCTTTAGAGCCAGAGAACTAGATCAGCAGAGCTGCTCTAGAGCCAGAGAACCAGGTCAGCAGAGCTGCTCTAGAGCCTAAGAACCAGGTCAGCAGAGCTGCTCTAGAAGCAGAGAACCAGGTCAGCAGAGCTGCTGTAGAGCCAGAGAACCGGGTCAGTAGAACTGCTTTAGAGCCAGAGAACCAGGTCAGTAGAGCCGTTGTAGAGCCAGAGAACCAGGTAAGCAGAGCCGTTGTAGAGCCAGAAAACCAGGTCCGAAGAGCTGCTCTAGAGCCTAGGAACCAGGTCCGCAGAGCTGCTGTAGAGCAAGAGAAACCAGGTCAGCAGAGCTGCTCTAGAGGCAGAGAACTAGGTCAGCAGAGTTGCTGTTGAGCGAGAGAACCAGGTCAGCAGAGCTGCTTTAGAGCCAGAGAACCAGGTCAGCAGAGCCGTTGTAGAGCCAGAGAACTAGGTCAGCAGAGCTGCTTTAGAGCCAGAGAATCAGGACAGCAGAGCTGCTTTAGAGGGAGAGAACCCGGTCAGCAGAGATGCTCTAGAGCCAGAGAAACAGGTCAGCAGAGCTGCTTCAAAGCCAGAGAACCAGGTCAGCAGAGCTGCTTTAGAGCCAGAGAACCAGGTAAGCAGAGCTGCTTTAGAGGACGAGAACCCGGTCAGCAGAGCCACTTTAGAGCCAGAGAACCAGGTTAGCAGATCCGCTTTAGGGCCAGAGAACCAGGTCAGCAGAGCTGCTTTAGAGCCAGAGAACAAGGTCAGCAGAGCTGCAATAGAGCCACAGAACCAGGTCAGCAGAGCCGCTTTAGAGCCATAGAACCAGGTCTGAAGAGCTGCTCTAGAGCCTAAGAACCAGGTCAGCAGAGCTGCTCTAGAGGCAGAGAACCAGGTCAGCAGAGCTGCTGCAGAGCCAGAGAACCAGGTCAGTAGAACTGCTTTAGAGCCGGAGAACCAGGTCAGTAGAGCCGTTGTAGAGCCAGAGAACCAGGTAAGCACAGCCGTTGTAGAGCCAGAAAACCAGGTCCGAAGAGCTGCTCTAGAGCCTAGGAACCAGGTCAGCAGAGCTGCTGTACAGCAAGAGAAACCAGGTCAGCAGAGCCGCTTTAGAGCCAGAGAACCAGGTCAGCAGAGCTGCTCTAGAGCGTAAGAACCAGGTCAGCAGAGCTGCTCTAGAGCCAGAGAACCAGGTCAGCAGAGCTATCTTTGAAGCCAGAGAACCATGTCAGCAGAGCTGCTTTAGAGCCAGAGAACCAGATCAGCAGAGCTGCTTTAGAGCCAGAGAACCAGGTCAGCAGAGCTGCTTTAGAGCCAGAGAACCAGATCAGCAGACCTGCTTTAGAGCCAGAGATCCAGGTCAGCAGAGCTGCTCTAGAGCCAGAGGACCAGGTTAGCAGAGCCGCTTTAGGGCCAGAGAACCAGGTCAGCAGAGCTGCTTTAGAGCCAGAGAACAAGGTCAGCAGAGCTGCACTAGAGCCAGAGAACCAGGTCAGCAGAGCCGCTTTAGAGCCATAGAACCAGGTCTGAAGAGCTGCTCTAGAGCCTAAGAACCAGGTCAGCAGAGCTGCTCTAGAGGCAGAGAACCAGGTCAGCAGAGCTGCTGTAGAGCCAGAGAACCAGGTCAGTAGAGCCGTTGTAGAGCCAGAGAACCAGGTAAGCAGAGCCGTTGTAGAGCCAGAAAACCAGGTCCGAAGAGCTGCTCTAGAGCCTAGGAACCAGGTCCGCAGAGCTGCTGTAGAGCAAGAGAAACCAGGTCAGCAGAGCCGCTTTAGAGCCAGAGAACCAGGTCAGCAGAGCTGCTCTATAGCGTAAGAACCAGGTCAGCAGAGCTGCTCTAGAGCCAGAGAACCAGGTCAGCAGAGCTGCTTTAGAGCCAGAGAACCAGGTCAGCAGAGCTGCTTTAGAGCCAGATAACCAGATCAGCAGAGCTGCTTTAGAGCCAGAGAACCAGGTCAGCAGAGCTGCTCTAGAGCCTAAGAACCAGGTCAGCAGAGCTGCTCTAGAGGCAGAGAACCAGGTCAGCAGAGCTGCTGTAGAGCCAGAGAACCAGATCAGTAGAACTGCTTTAGAGCCAGAGAACCAGGTCAGTAGAGCTGTTGTAGAGCCAGAGAACCAGGTAAGCAGAGCCGTTGTAGAGCCAGAGAACCAGGTCAGAAGAGCTGCTTTAGAGGGAGAGAACCAGGTCAGCAGAGCTGCTTTGGAGCCAGAGAACCAGGTCAGCAGAGCCGCTTTAGAGCCAGAGAACTAGGTCAGCAGAGCTGCTCTAGAGCCTAAGAACCAGGTCAGAGGAGCTTCTCTAGAGGCAGAGAACTGTCGTACTTTGATATTTGGGACCGCGTAGGAGACAGGGCCCTACCCCTGTTTATTCATGTATTAGCAAACCGCGATTGGTCAATGCGGTATTTACAAGCGCTTTGCATAACGTCCCATTGCCAAATGCACTATGTATACGTTATTATACATTGACTCCGTGGGTTCCATCTTGGAGCGGTGGCCATCTTATAGTTGCCCTCACATAGACAAACACATTATAAGCAAGTATGGGCCTTTAGAATACATGTACTTTCTGCTTGACTTCTCCATGACCTGGGCAGCTGGTCTCCGCTGCCCCAGGTCAGTCCGGTCTCACGAGCTCCCCATCCTCCGGCCACCTGTGATTAGCATCAGGGCATGACACACCATAAAACCTTTTTCATCCCACGCAAGCCTCCGGCTAATCTCTTTCACACCTGACTGTTCCTGCTTTATGGCCTGTTTTTCTAAACAGGAGATGCCCGTGTTCAACTAGGGCCTGTTGATATCTGATGTGGGATCTGAGCCTTGCTGGGTAAATAATTGCGGGCTGGCTTAACTGGAATGTGGGATGGTCATCATGACTCTGCTCTTTCGTTTGTAATATATACTTTTGAATGACCATACCATAAACTGAAGAATGTGTGCCTGAAGCACAAGAATCTGTATATAAGGGAAGACTGTTTTTTGTTCTGGAGACTGCCTCATTCAGTTGCTAAGGCTTCTGTGCGACGTAGTCTCACTCATTTGAGTTTAATAAAGATGTCTTTTCATATTTCAGCTTCTGTTGCCAAGTTCTTTGTGATATTATCAAGATATGCAGAATTTTATAATACCACATCAGGAAGTACTCGAAGTCATAGGGTGCTACCCCTAGCACCTCTGGGGTCTCGAAAATTGGAGTACTTCAGTTGGCGCCCACCAGCTGGGCCTCATCAGAGAAGTGACTTTCTGTGGGAGTGATCTTGTCAGGAGACTGAAATCTACTGGAAGGACAGAACGGGATTCTACCAAGAAGGTACTCTGTGCACAGGGATTCTGGAGATTCTTTGATTATGTAGTCCGGTATATTTCTGCTCTTCCTGATTTTGATCCTCCACATGATGTCACTCAAAAGGTGAGAAAAAGAACCCTTTTGGCGTGAGTATTATAAAAGACGTTTGGGCATGTAGAACTTGACAATTAGAATTTGGATAACCTTTTGATTATTAAGAATAAGAATTAAGTATAAGTGGGTCACTCCCAGTCCTTTGGTTCTTTGGGTCTTTAATTTGGTTATCGCAATTACCAAAACCGAGGGTCTCGCATATTTGCGAGTTTATTGGTAGAGATAAACCCTTGAAGTTTGAAGCTAGATTAGTGAGCTATAAGATGCCTGATCTTAGCAAATTTGGAATGTAGCTTTTGGTTTGTATGGGTTTGGATATGCTAATTGCAATTTGCGTAGGCAGGTAATGAGGAGATATTTCTCCATTTGGTTTTGATTATAATACTTGCGTTTTCCGCAGTATTTTTGGCATGCCTGTTTGTAAGCTCACATGGAAAAATGTGTTGCTTTTTGTTTTAAAAGGTACCATAGTGTGGGAAATATCTAAATAGGTTAGATTTAAAAACATATTTCTTCCTTGGTGATTTTGTATCCCCAGGGAATTAAAATATGACATAATACAAAACAAGGATCCTTCGTTCTGCGCAGTTTTACGAATGAAGATATGCACAACGATTTTGTGTGGTGTTCTGCTAGGCAGAGCTAGTGAATTGAGCGCATTCACTACTTCTTGGACATGCATCTGTCTGTGGGGCTGTTCATGCAGCCTTTTGGAACACTATTGAAAAGCGTTGCTTGTAAATATGACCTACAACCAGTATTTGCAAATGGTTTGTTTCAAGTATAGTCTGTGAGCTGTTCTTTCTTTCTGTCATGCGTATTGATTTGTAAGTCAACTGTGTGTTTAAATGTCTGTGGTTTTTTTTATCATTAGTGCAACTTCTGTAAGTAAATTGCGACGGCGCAAAAATGGCTAAAGCGCGCTGTATTGTCTGTTTAACCCTTTTCTGTTTATGTCTGAAATGAGCTCAATATGTGTTTGTGGGTCTTCTGATGTTTCCAGTCTGTTAAGTAAATTGTTGGTTAATTAATATCAAGTACAAACTTAGAAAAGGAATCCAGAAATGAACCATGTGATGTGCTAAAATAGCTATATGGTGCTCTTTAATTTATAGAATGAGCAATTGTGCACATATACAAAACTGCCGTTAAATACTTAAAGGATAAAATTAGAAACACATTCAATAGATATAAATCAGGCCCCAAAAACGAAATTATCTATTTTTTGCAAAAGTAAATAAATTTACATCATTTTCCTTAGATGCATTGTATTAGATGTTCACAGGCAAACTTTTCAGCTGCAGTATATTTGATAGGAATGCTCCTTCAGCCAGCACTTTCCCAGTTAAACACGGGTGGAATTTGGCAGAACCGTCCTTTTAAATGAAAGTGGCGCAAAAATGTGACGCGTTCCAAATTGGGCTTATGCACTTAGGCTTGTGAGTTAAATGTGTCCAAAATGATAGGCAAGGGATGCAGCTTGTTTTTTATACATGGAATTATCACAAAAACGAATAATTGCGATTTTTTAAAAGAAAATTATTAATCATGGGAAAAATTATTTTAAAAAAATAAGTGCTTTTCAAAATCGTTTTTTGATATTTATAAAGCCTAATACTCATACTATGACCTCCTAGCATTAAAATTTGATTTAAGTTGTGTTGCATCACTAAAATGACAAGCATTCGCGCGTACAATTTTCCCTTGGCGCAGGCGCAAACAAGCTCATTTTTATAAAGTATAAGTTATTATCTCCAATGCCTGACTCATGGGTTATGTAATAGACATTCTGGTAATGCATATTACGCAAGAAAATTGTAGGATATTCATTTTTTAATGCTTAAAATATCAAAGTCGAATTTGGGTAAAAAGACTGTTTCAATTGCATTTTCTTTCATTCAGAGTACTGTTTAAAGTGTCTCAGGCTTCAGTAAATGCATACGTTTAGGTTTTGATATATATTTACAGGTTGTGCCTTCTTATGATTCAATGAGTCAATGTGCCAGTACAAAGGCTTGTTTTAATATCAGGGTTGAAGGTTCTAACTTTAGCTGTGTCTGTCACGATACTACTAAACACGCTATGACAAACAAGACCTTTTTAAAAACTTGGGGAAATTAAATAATATATGGTGTCGCAACCCGCAACTATTTGATGTTAATAAAAAACGGCCTTAATGGAGTCAGCACCCACATAGAGAAAGAGAAATGGAGAATTTTTTTTTTTGATGAAGGAAATAGAGGATGTTTGTGAGCAGGTACGTGATGAAGTCAGTAATGATAGAGGGGTGGAGAAATGTAGAACTACGGTTATAGGAACTGGGTAATACGTAGAAAGGAGAAGAATAATTGGGAAAGTACAATGCCGTGGAGGGAAGAGAGATGATGAAGGGGAGTAATAAAGACATGAAGAGTAGCGTGAGGAAGGTTGTATTGACGAAGGGAATAAAGAGGAATGTGGTACCGGTTTGAGTAAGTAGGAGGGGCAAGATGAGATTGCAGGTTCTAGCAGTAGGGGTGAAAATATTGTAATTACCTGGCGGGAGGCACTGAGTTTCATATGCTAATATGAAAGCGACAAACAGAGCCTGAATAAAGGCAAATGACTAAATGATGAAGAAAATATCAAAACTCATTGCGAATACAATTCACAGTGCCAGTTGTCTGGGGCAGAAAGCGGTCTCACTTGCTGGAGTTCAGTCTAACTTTAGCTGGGCCTACTGAGACGTTCATTCATTTAAGGTTGATGAAATGTATATCATTGCATAGGATTGCAACAAGCATTTATTCTAAAAACTGGTATGTGTGTTATTAAGTTTTGTGAATTATTCACAGTACATGTAGTTTAACAATCTGGGAATAGGGATAATTTTTTAGCGCCTAAAAAGGAGAAATTATTTTTCAACATAGAGCGAATTATTGCAAGTTAGGAGGAATTAGGAAGGCCTTCTGGCTTTGACGAATTCAGAGTGTCAGAAGCTGGGGGATGGGAGAGCTGCAGAGGCTGGCTCGGTCACGCTGCTGAGATGCTATCTTTCCCGTAAACAATGGAGTTGACATTTATGACCTTTTAAATTAGGGCCTTGCCTCTGTGGAATGCAGAATGACCTTGCTACACGGGCCTCTAAAGGTGGGGTTTCTGGTTTCTCCATAGCATCACTAAAACTAAAGAACTTAATTCCACCGGGAAAATATAGCAAAGGGGTTTTCTTTGAAAGTCCAAACATCATGTTAAATGCTTTGCAGATACATTGGTGCTCTGAAAAAAATATAGAATGATGCCTGCTATAGTTGCTCTTCTTTAACAGAAAACGAAGTGTTGCATTAATTTGACAGCAGATTTCCATTGCCTGGTGATCTACTGTCAAAAAGGAGGGTAAGTATTTTAAACCTGACAAATTAAACAGGCCCAAATATTGGGTTTTGGGCTGCAGTTTTACAGTGCATAAAGTACATGACATGGTGTTGTGTGTCACCGCTTTTTACATATGCTATTGTTTTGTCTATGCTTTTTGTGCTTGATATACAGCAAGTATATCTGATGGCTTTACGTTTTGTGCGTTTTTATTATTTTTTTTTGCATGTTTTCGTTGTTTTTGTTGCTGCTTTTTATACTATTACAAGTTTACCTATATTGTATGGGGATGGTCATGACGATGCCCATCACTACGCAACAGTTGGTTGAACTTGTTCTGGTTACTAAATTCCACAGCTAATGATATTTTCATGCGGTGAGCATGAGAGACAACACTTCACCAGTGCATGTCTAAATTGGCTATAATGGTATTACAGAAAACTAAAAGAGATCTACAGGATCAAAGTGTGTCACCTGTCACCTGTCACCTGTCACGTTATACTGCCCTTCCCTTAAAGGAACAGGCAGCCTTACATTTATGTATCCTTGATTGGACCTAAGGATGAAATTATAGATCTGTGACTCAAGGTGGCCTAATTTCTATATTACATGAAGTAATGGTGTCCTGTCTCCTAAGTAGCATATGGCCTTTGCTTCTTGAAAGGAAACTAGGTTTTCATTTTTCCCTGCAGAAGGAACTGGAACATTACCTAAGATTACCGTATATGGTGTAGTCGCCAGCGGTAGAGTTAAAACGTATGTGACTTTGGCCTTTTGTGTATCACCCGTACTCTTGGTGATGTCACATGCCTGACTACCACCCAAGTAAATTCTTGTCCTTCCTATAGATTTTTATTTTTTATTGCTTTCGTTTCTTCCCTGCCCAATGTCGCATTATGCTTAGTGATTGGGGATTTTAGTTGTGTCCTAGTTCCAATTCCCTTTTCCGTATTCCTTTCACCAGTCAGCCCATTTATTATTGTAGGTGTATTGTTCAGGTACATACTTCCAGACTGCAGTGATGCACCAAGAACCCCCATATTATGTACAATTCCCTTTTGCATGACCAGACTGGTTTCCAAGAATTTTCCTTAAGGCCTGCTTCAATGTTTTCCAGCCTGACTGTCAGGATAGCGATAGACTGGCTAACTGACTCAATATTATAGTAAGACAAGCTTTCCATACCAATAGGAGATATCTTGCGTTTACCCTTTTGAACATGACGAATTTTCAATGTCTATTTTTAATGTGGTTTTTACCCTTTTTGTTCCTGCTGCTTTAATTTTCGGTGGGATCAGAAGTTTCTAATCATGCAAATATCAGGACCCTCTAGTTCTTGTTTTTTGTTTTCATATCTGACTATTAGCCTGTGTATTGCCTAGTGCACCTGATATGAAAGGTTTCTACATGCCTATGATAATCTGTACCATGTGATTTCTCTATTGAAATGTCCTAGATAAGGAATTTAGAAACACTTATATGTAATCATTCAGAAAAAAAATGTGTTTGCCCTATTAGACAATGCCACCATATGTGAAGACATCCATTTTAGATAGAATTCTCGTGTAGTTATCTACCCTTAGATGATGGAGGCTCTCACACGGAAACCCAATTGAAAAGCTTAGAGGCACTGTTTTGCCTACTGCCTTTTTATTTGTATTGCTTCCTGAGAAAGACAGTGTATTCTAGACGAAAATTGTCCCATGGCATGTGGCCACTCATTTGAAAATCACAGGCCACCTGTTTACAGTCCCCTTGTTATACAATGAACTGTTTAAAGCATCGCACTTGCTTCATCAGAAGGCGTTCAACATCAGAAAAGAAGGAGGAGCTGGTTTTGCCACAGAACCAGAATTTCAGTGCACAAGAGCGCCTGTCATGTGCTGGTAACCTCTGATAGTGTGCAGTCCCTTGAGCCCCTTGGCCTGAGTTTTTGGCCACACCCCCCCCTCTTTTCCCTTTGCTCCAATGGAAGTGCAGTGCACCGGCGGATCCAAGATTGACAGAAGGCACTACATTCCAGTGCCCATGGAAGAGCAGCCTGAGCGTCCTCTGACACTGAGTGACGAGTGTTGGATCCTGAGAATGGTCCCGGGTCTGCACAAGATGATCTATGCCCATGACCAATGGAGAGCATATTATTTGTAGTGTCTGCAGCAGAGGAAAGACACAGGTGCACTGCCTTGAAACATTGAGACCCTCGAGTGAGCTGTGAGTGTTTGCCAGGAGGGCACTCCAACTGAGCAGTACTTTCTTTTCTCATGAAAGGCTTGAATGAAGAGGCCCATGCAAAAGAAAACAACAGAAGAAGATTTGATGGACAATAGAAGCCTGCCAGAGAGGCTTTTTGAACGGACTCTGGGCATAGGTGGTTTCACGAGAGGTCTCCGTGTGATTGTATAGACTAGGTGTTAGAAGACTGTTTGTTTTGCTGGCATTGTCTAGTATGAGCAAAATAAAATCCATTTTCTGTGGAAGAATACCCCCTTTTCACCTCAGAGCATTGATGAGGGTCACCACTGTTTCACCTGAACATACAAAAATGTATAGGAGCCCTAAAATGTTACTAAATATTTCATTTGTAATAATGGTCGCTACTTTCTCCCGTTGTCTATATATTCTTAATAACGTGTTTTCTAGTGTTTTTTTAAACATGACGTTGTCATTTATGGGTGGGATTGATTTTCTCTACTCAATTGACTTCTGCACCCTCTGCCCAACCTATGTCTTTTCCCCCTACTGTTTCTTTACATTCTTTTCACCCTTTTCCTGAACATGAGCAGGTTAAAAGATCAGAATTCGTTAGTAGTAAACATCACTAATTGTTGGGGGTGTGATCTTATGCCACCTAGATAGAGGTATTCCTTATTTTGTCCTGCCATATGTGGCCTTTGTGCTTCTTCGTGTTCAAGGAGACCTGTCCAGAGAGAGAGTCCAAGTACTAGGATTTTGCTCCATCAGCAACATCTTGATGATCTGGTGAATATAGACCTGGACTAAGATCAGTATGAGTATAGTGATTGCCTATGTAAGGGCAAAAGGAGGGTCTGTCGTACTTTGATATTTGGGACCGCGTAGGAGACAGGGCCCTACCCCTGTTTATTCATGTATTAGCAAACCGCGATTGGTCAATGCGGTATTTACAAGCGCTTTGCATAACGTCCCATTGCCAAATGCACTATGTATACGTTATTATACATTGACTCCGTGGGTTCCATCTTGGAGCGGTGGCCATCTTATAGTTGCCCTCACATAGACAAACACATTATAAGCAAGTATGGGCCTTTAGAATACATGTACTTTCTGCTTGACTTCTCCATGACCTGGGCAGCTGGTCTCCGCTGCCCCAGGTCAGTCCGGTCTCACGAGCTCCCCATCCTCCGGCCACCTGTGATTAGCATCAGGGCATGACACACCATAAAACCTTTTTCATCCCACGCAAGCCTCCGGCTAATCTCTTTCACACCTGACTGTTCCTGCTTTATGGCCTGTTTTTCTAAACAGGAGATGCCCGTGTTCAACTAGGGCCTGTTGATATCTGATGTGGGATCTGAGCCTTGCTGGGTAAATAATTGCGGGCTGGCTTAACTGGAATGTGGGATGGTCATCATGACTCTGCTCTTTCGTTTGTAATATATACTTTTGAATGACCATACCATAAACTGAAGAATGTGTGCCTGAAGCACAAGAATCTGTATATAAGGGAAGACTGTTTTTTGTTCTGGAGACTGCCTCATTCAGTTGCTAAGGCTTCTGTGCGACGTAGTCTCCCTCATTTGAGTTTAATAAAGATGTCTTTTCATATTTCAGCTTCTGTTGCCAAGTTCTTTGTGATATTATCAAGATATGCAGAATTTTATAATACCACATCAGGAAGTACTCAAAGTCATAGGGTGCTACCCCTAGCACCTCTGGGGTCTCAAAAATTGGAGTACTTCAGAACCAGGTCAGCAGAGCTGCTCTAGAGGTAGAGAACCAGGTCAGCAGAGTTGCTGTAGAGCGAGTGAACCAGGTCAGCAGAGCTGCTTTAGAGCCCGAGAGCCAGGTCAGCAGAGCCGTTGTAGAGCCAGAGAACCCGGTCAGCAGAGATGCTCTAGAGCCAGAGAAACAGGTCAGCAGAGCTGCTTCAAAGCCAGAGAACCAGGTCAGCAGAGCTGCTTTAGAGCCAGAGAACCAGGTAAGCAGAGCTGCTTTAGAGGAAGAGAACCAGGTCAGCAGAGCCACTTTAGAGCCAGAGAACCAGGTCAGCAGAGCTGCTCTAGAGCGTAAGAACCAGGTCAGCAGAGCTGATCTAGAGCCAGAGAACCAGATCAGCAGAGCTGCTGTAGAGCCAGAGAACCAGGTCAGCAGAGCTGCTGTAGAGACGGAGAAACCAGGACAGCAGTGCTGCTTTAGAGGGAGAGAACCAGATCAGCAGAGCTGCTCTAGAGACAGAGAACCAGGTCAGCAGAGCTGATCTAGAGCCTAAGAACCAGGTCAGCAGAGTTGCTGTAGAGCGAGAGAACCAGGTCAGTAGAACTGCTTTAGAGCCAGAGAACCAGGTCGGTAGAGCCGTTGTAGAGCCAGAGAACCAGGTAAGCAGAGCCGTTGTAGAGCCAGAAAAACAGGTCCAAAGAGCTGCTCTAGAGCCAAGGAACCAGGTCTGCAGAGCTGCTGTAGAGCAAGAGAAACCAGGTCAGCAGAGCTGCTCTAGAGGCAGAGAACCAGGTCAGCAGAGTTGCTGTAGAGCGAGAGAACCAGGTCAGCAGAGCTGCTTTAGAGCCAGAGAACCAGGTCAGCAGAGCCGTTGTAGAGCCAGAGAACTAGGTCAGCAGAGCTGCTTTAGAGCCAGAGAATCAGGACAGCAGAGCTGCTTTAGAGGGAGAGAACCCGGTCAGCAGAGCTGCTCTAGAGCCAGAGAAACAGGTCAGCAGAGCTGCTTCAAAGCCAGAGAACCAGGTCAGCAGAGCTGCTTTAGAGCCAGAGAACCAGGTAAGCAGAGCTGCTTTAGAGGAAGAGAACCAGGTCAGCAGAGCCACTTTAGAGCCAGAGAACCAGGTTAGCAGTGCCGCTTTAGGGCCAGAGAACCAGGTCAGCAGAGCTGCTTTAGAGCCAGAGAACAAGGTCAGCAGAGCTGCACTAGAGCCAGAGAACCAGGTCAGCAGAGCCGCTTTAGAGCCATAGAACCAGGTCTGAAGAGCTGCTCTAGAGCCTAAGAACCAGGTCAGCAGAGCTGCTCTAGAGCCAGAGAACCAGGTCAGCAGAGCTGCTTTAGAGCCAGAGAACCAGGTAAGCAGAGCTGCTTTAGAGGAAGAGAACCAGGTCAGCAGAGCCACTTTAGAGCCAGAGAACCAGGTTAGCAGTGCCGCTTTAGGGCCAGAGAACCAGGTCAGCAGAGCTGCTTTAGAGCCAGAGAACAAGGTCAGCAGAGCTGCACTAGAGCCAGAGAACCAGGTCAGCAGAGCCGCTTTAGAGCCATAGAACCAGGTCTGAAGAGCTGCTCTAGAGCCTAAGAACCAGGTCAGCAGAGCTGCTCTAGAGCCAGAGAACCAGGGCAGCAGAGCTGCTGTAGAGCGAGAGAACCAGGTCAGCAGAGCTACTGTAGAGACGGAGAACCAGGTCAGCAGAGCTGCTTTAGAGCCAGAGAACCAGGTCAGCAGAGCTGCTTTAGAGCCAGAGAACCAGATCAGCAGAGCCGCTTTAGAGCCAGAGAACCAGGTCAGCAGAGCTGCTCTAGAGCCAGAGAACCAGGTTAGCAGAGCCGCTTTAGGGCCAGAGAACCAGGTCAGCAGAGCTGCTTTAGAGCCAGAGAACAAGGTCAGCAGAGCTGCACTAGAGCCAGAGAACCAGGTCAGCAGAGCCGCTTTAGAGCCATAGAACCAGGTCTGAAGAGCTGCTCTAGAGCCTAAGAACCAGGTCAGCAGAGCTGCTCTAGAGCCAGAGAACCAGATCAGCAGAGCCTCTGTAGAGCCAGAGAACCAGGTCAGCAGAGCTGCTGTAGAGACGGAGAAACCAGGACAGCAGTGCTGCTTTAGAGGGAGAGAACCAGGTCAGCAGAGCTGCTTTAGAGCCAGAGAACCAGATCAGCAGAGCTGCTCTAGCGCCAGAGAACCAGGTCAGCAGAGCTGCTCTAGAGCCTAAGAACCAGGTCAGCAGAGCTGCTCTAGAGGCAGAGAACCAGGTCAGCAGAGCTGCTGTAGAGCCAGAGAACCAGGTCAGTAGAACTGCTTTAGAGCCAGAGAACCAGGTCAGTAGAGCCGTTGTAGAGCCAGAGAACCAGGTAAGCAGAGCCGTTGTAGAGCCAGAAAACCAGGTCCGAAGAGCTGCTCTAGAGCCTAGGAACCAGGTCCGCAGAGCTGCTGTAGAGCAAGAGAAACCAGGTCAGCAGAGCCGCTTTAGAGCCAGAGAACCAGGTCAGCAGAGCTGCTCTAGAGCGTAAGAACCAGGTCAGCAGAGCTGCTCTAGAGCCAGAGATCCAGGTCAGCAGAGCTGCTTTAGAGCCAGAGAACCAAGTCAGCAGAGCTGCTTTAGAGCCAGAGAACCAGATCAGCAGAGCTGCTTTAGAGCCAGAGAACCAGGTCAGCAGAGCTGCTCTAGAGCCTAAGAACCAGGTCAGCAGAGCTGCTCTAGAGGCAGAGAACCAGGTCAGCAGAGCTGCTGTAGAGCCAGAGAACCAGGTCAGTAGAACTGCTTTAGAGCCAGAGAACCAGGTCAGTAGAGCCGCTGTAGAGCCAGAGAACCAGGTAAGCAGAGCCGTTGTAGAGCCAGAAAACCAGGTCCGAAGAGCTGCTCTAGAGCCTAGGAACCAGGTCCGCAGAGCTGCTGTAGAGCAAGAGAAACCAGGTCAGCAGAGCCGCTTTAGAGCCAGAGAACCAGGTCACCAGAGCTGCTCTAGAGAGTAAGAACCAGGTCAGCAGAGCTGCTCTAGAGCCAGAGAACCAGGTCAGCAGAGCTGCTTTAGAGCCAGAGAACCAGGTCAGCAGAGCTGCTTTAGAGCCAGATAACCAGATCAGCAGAGCTGCTTTAGAGCCAGAGAACCAGGTCAGCAGAGCTGCTCTAGAGCCTAAGAACCAGGTCAGCAGAGCTGCTCTAGAGGCAGAGAACCAGGCCAGCAGAGCTGCTGTAGAGCCAGAGAACCAGGTCAGTACAACTGCTTTAGAGCCAGAGAACCAGGTCAGTAGAGCTGTTGTAGAGCCAGAGAACCAGGTAAGCAGAGCCGTTGTAGAGCCAGAGAACCAGGTCAGAAGAGCTGCTTTAGAGGGATAGAACCAGGTCAGCAGAGCTGTTTAGAGCCAGAGAACCAGGTCAGCAAAGCCGCTTTAGAGCCAGGGAACTAGGTCAGCAGAGCTGCTCTAGAGCCTAAGAACCAGGTCAGAGGAGCTTCTCTAGAGGCAGAGAACCAGGTCATCAGAGCTGCTCTAGAGGTAGAGAACCAGGTCAGCAGAGTTGCTGTAGAGCGAGTGAACCAGGTCAGCAGAGCTGCTTTAGAGCCCGAGAGCCAGGTCAGCAGAGACGTTGTAGAGCCAGAGAACTAGGTCAGCAGAGCTGCTTTGGAGCCAGAGAATCAGGACAGAAGAGCTGCTTTAGAGGGAGAGAACCCGGTCAGCAGAGATGCTCTAGAGCCAGAGAAACAGGTCAGCAGAGCTGCTTCAAAGCCAGAGAACCAGGTCAGCAGAGTTGCTTTAGAGCCAGAGAACCAGGTAAGCAGAGCTGCTTTAGAGCCAGAGAACCAGGTCAGCAGAGCTGCTTTAGAGGGAGAGAACTAGGTCAGCAGAGATGCTCTAGAGCCAGAGAACCAGGTCAGCAGAGCTGCTGTAGAGCTGGAGAAACCAGGTCAGCAGTGCTGCTTTAGAGCCAGAGAACCAGGTCAGCAGAGCCGTTGTAGAGCCAGAGAACCAGGTCAGAAGAGCTGCTCTAGAGCCATAGAACCAGGTCAGCAGTGCCGCTCTAGAGGCAGAGTACCAGGTCAGTAGAGCTGCTTTAGAGCCAGAGAACCAGGTCAGCAGAGCTGCATTAGGGGGAGAGAACAAGGTCAGCAGAGATGCACTAGAGCCAGAGAATCAGGTCAGCAGAGCTGCTTCAAAGCCAGAGAACCAGGTCAGCAGAGCTGCTTTAGATCCATAGAACCAGGTCAGCAGAGCTGCTGTAGAGCCGGAGAAACCAGGTCAGAAGTGCTGCTTTAGAGGGAGAGAACCAGGTCAGCAGAGCCGCTTTAGAGCCAGAGAACCAGGTCAGCAGAGCTGCTTTAGAGCCAGAGAACCAGATCATCAGAGCCGCATTAGAGCCAGAGAACCAGGTCAGAAGAGCTGCTCTAGAGCCTAAGAAAAAGGTCAGCAGAGCTGCTCTAGAGGCAGAGAACCAGGTCAGCAGAGCTGCTGTAGAGCCAGAGAACCAGGTCAGCAGAGCTGCTTTAGAGCCAGAGAACCAGGTCAGCAGAGCCGTTGTAGAGCCAGAGAACCAGGTCAGAAGAGCTGCTCTAGAGCCTATGAACCAGGTCCGCAGAGCTGCTGTAGAGCAAGAGAAACCAGGACAGCAGAGCTGCTTTAGAGGGAGAGAACCCGGTCAGCAGAGATGCTCTAGCGCCAGCGAACCAGGTCAGCAGAGCTGCTTCAAAGCCAGAGAACCAGGTCAGCAGAGCTGCTTTAAAGCCATAGAACCAGGTCAGCAAAGCAGCTCTAGAGCCAGAGAACCAGTTCAGCAGAGCTGCTCTAGAGCCAGAGAACCAGATCAGAAGAGCTGTTCTAGAGCCTAAGAACCAGGTCCGCAGAGCTGCAGTAGAGCAAGAGAAACCAGGACAGCAGAGCTGCTTTAGAGGGAGAGATCCCGGTCAGCAGAGATGCTCTAGCACCAGAGAACCAGGTCAGCAGAGCAGCTTCAAAGCCAGAGAACCAGGTCAGCAGAGCTGCTTTAGAGCCAGAGAACCAGGTCAGCAGAGCTGCTTTAGAGGGAGAGAACCAGGTCAGCAGAGCCGCTTTAGAGCCAGAGAACCAGGTCAGCAGAGCTGCTTTAGAGCCAGAGAACCAGATCATCAGAGCCGCATTAGAGCCAGAGAACCAGGTCAGAAGAGCTGCTCTAGAGCCTAAGAAAAAGGTCAGCAGAGCTGCTCTAGAGGCAGAGAACCAGGTCAGCAGAGCTGCTGTAGAGCCAGAGAACCAGGTCAGCAGAGCTGCTTTAGAGCCAGAGAACCAGGTCAGCAGAGCCGTTGTAGAGCCAGAGAACCAGGTCAGAAGAGCTGCTCTAGAGCCTATGAACCAGGTCCGCAGAGCTGCTGTAGAGCAAGAGAAACCAGGACAGCAGAGCTGCTTTAGAGGGAGAGAACCCGGTCAGCAGAGATGCTCTAGCGCCAGCGAACCAGGTCAGCAGAGCTGCTTCAAAGCCAGAGAACCAGGTCAGCAGAGCTGCTTTAAAGCTATAGAACCAGGTCAGCAAAGCAGCTCTAGAGCCAGAGAACCAGGTCAGCAGAGCTGCTCTAGAGCCAGAGAACCAGATCAGAAGAGCTGTTCTAGAGCCTAAGAACCAGGTCCGCAGAGCTGCAGTAGAGCAAGAGAAACCAGGACAGCAGAGCTGCTTTAGAGGGAGAGATCCCGGTCAGCAGAGATGCTCTAGCACCAGAGAACCAGGTCAGCAGAGCAGCTTCAAAGCCAGAGAACCAGGTCAGCAGAGCTGCTTTAGAGCCAGAGAACCGGATCAGCAGACCTGCTCTAGAGCCTATAAACCAGGTCAGCAGTACTGCTCTAGAGGCAGAGAACCAGGTCAGAAGAGCTGCTGTAGAGCCAGAGAAACCAGGTCAGCAGAGCTGCTTTAGAGGGAGAGAATCAGGTCAGGAGAGCTGCTTTAGAGCCAGAGAACCAGGTCAGCAGAGCTGCTTTAGAGCCAGAGAACCAGGTCAACAGAGCTGCTTTAGAGGGAGAGAACTAGGTCAGCAGAGATGCTCTAGAGCCAGAGAACCAGGTCAGCAGAGCTGCTCTAGAGCCGGAGAAACCAGGTCAGCAGTGCTGCTTTAGAGGGAGAGAACCAGGTCAGCAGAGCTGCTTTAGAGCCAGAGAACCAGATCATCAGAGCCGCTTTAGAGCCAGAGAACCAGGTCAGAAGAGCTGCTCTAGAGCCTAAGAACCAGGTCAGCAGAGCTGCTCTAGAGGCAGAGAACCAGGTCAGCAGAGCTGCTGTAGAGCCAGAGAACCAGGTCAGCAAAGCTGCTTTAGAGCCAGAGAAACAGTTCAGCAGAGCAGTTGTAGAGCCAGAGAACCAGGTCAGCAGAGCTGTTGTAGAGCCAGAGAACCAGGTCAGAAGAGCTGCTCTAGAGCCTAGGAACCAGGTCCACAGAGCTGCTGTAGAGCAAGAGAAACCAAGTCAGCAGAGCCGCTTTAGAGCCAGAGAACCAGGTCAGCAGAGCTGCTCTAGAGCCTAAGAACCAGGTCAGCAGAGCTGCTCTAGAGGCAGAGAACCAGGTCAACAGAGCTTCTCTAGAGGCAGAGAACCAGGTCAGCAGAGTTGCTGTAGAGCGAGATAACCAGGTCAGCAGAGCTGCTTTAGAGCCAGAGAACCAGGTCAGCAGAGCCGTTTTAGAGCCAGAGAACCAGGTCAGAAGAGCTGTTCTAGAGCCTAAAAACCAGGTCCGCAGAGCTGCTGTAGAGCAAGAGAAACCACGTCAGCAGAGCTGCTTGAGAGGCAGAGAACGAGGTCAGCAGAGCTGCTTTAGAGCCAGAGAATCAGGACAGCAGAGCTGCTTTAGAGGGAGAGAACCCGATCAGCAGAGATGCTCTAGAGCCAGAGAAACAGGTCAGCAGAGCTGCTTCAGAGCCAGAGAACCAGGTCAGCAGAGCTGTTTTAACACCATAAAACCAGGTCAGCAGAGCTGCTTTAGAGGAAGAGAACCAGGTCAGCAGAGAAACTTTAGAGCCAGAGAACCAGCTCAGCATAGCCGCTTTAGGGCAAGAGAACCAGGTCAGTAGAGCTGCTTTAGAGCCTGAGAACAAGGTCTGCAGAGCTGCACTAGAGCCAGAGAACCAGGTCAGCAGAGCCGCTTTAGAACCATAGAACCAGGTCTGAAGAGCTGCTCTAGAGCCTAAGAACCAGGTCAGCAGATCTGCTCTAGAGCCAGAGAACCAGATCAGCAGAGCTGCTGTAGGGCCAGAGAACCAGGTCAGCAGAGTTGCTGTAGAGCCAGAAAAAACAGGTCAGCAGAGGTAATCCAAAGCCAGAGAACCAGGTCAGCAGAGCTGCTTTAGAGCCATAGAACCAGGTCAGCAGAGCTGCTTTAGAGCCAGAGAACGAGGTCAGCAGAGCTACTTCAAAGCCAGAGAACCAGGCTAGAAGAGCTGCTTAAGAGCCATAGAACCATGTAAGCACAGCTTCTTTAGAGCCAGAGAACCAGGTGAGTAGAGCCTTTGTAGAGCCTGAGAACCAGGACAGCAGAGCTGCTGTAGAGCCAAAGAACCAGGTCAGCACAGCTGCTTTAGAGGGAGAGAACCAGGTCAGCAGAGCTGCTTTAGAAGGAGAGAACCAGGTCAGCAGAGCCGCTTTGAAGTCCGACAACCAGGTCAGCAGAGCAGCTTTACAGCCAGAGAACCAGGTCAGCAGATCTGCTTCAAAGCTAGAGAACCAGGTCAGTAGAGCTGCTTTAGAGCCTAAGAACCAGGTCAGCAGAGCTGCTCTAGAGCCAGACAACCAGGTCAGCAGAGCTGCTCTAGAGCCAGAGAACCAGATCAGAAGAGCTGTTCTTGAGCGTAAGAACCAGGTCCGCAGAGCTGCAGTAGAGCAAGAGAAACCAGGTCAACAGAGCTGCTTTAGTGGGAGAGAACCCGGTCAGCAGAGATGCTCTAGGGCCATAGAACCATGTCAGCAGAACTGCTTCAAAGCCAGAGAACCAGGTCAGCAGAGCTGTTTTAACACCATAAAACCAGGTCAGCAGAGCTGCTCTAGAGCCAGAGAACCAAGTCAGCAGAGCTGCTCTAGAGCCAGAGAACCACATTAGAAGAGCTGTTCTACAGCCTAAGAACCAGGTCCGCAGAGCTGCAGTAGAGCAAGAGAAATGAGGACAGCAGAGCTGCATTAGAGGGAGAGAACCAGGTCAGCAGATCCACTTTAGAGCCAGAGAACCAGGTCAGCAGAGCCGCTTTAGGGCCAGAGAACCAGGTCAGCAGAGCTGCTTTAGAGCCAGAGAACAAGGTCTGAAGAGACGCGCTAGAGCCAGAGAACCAAGTCAGCAGAGCTGCTTTAGAGCCAGAGAACCAGATCATCAGAGCCGCATTAGAGCCAGAGAACCAGGTCAGAAGAGCTGCTCTAGAGCCTAAGAAAAAGGTCAGCAGAGCTGCTCTAGAGGCAGAGAACCAGGTCAGCAGAGCTGCTGTAGAGCCAGAGAACCAGGTCAGCAGAGCCGTTGTAGAGCCAGAGAACCAGGTCAGAAGAGCTGCTCTAGAGCCTATGAACCAGGTCCGCAGAGCTGCTGTAGAGCAAGAGAAACCAGGACAGCAGAGCTGCTTTAGAGGGAGAGAACCCGGTCAGCAGAGATGCTCTAGCGCCAGCGAACCAGGTCAGCAGAGCTGCTTCAAAGCCAGAGAACCAGGTCAGCAGAGCTGCTTTAAAGCCATAGAACCAGGTCAGCAAAGCAGCTCTAGAGCCAGAGAACCAGTTCAGCAGAGCTGCTCTAGAGCCAGAGAACCAGATCAGAAGAGCTGTTCTAGAGCCTAAGAACCAGGTCCGCAGAGCTGCAGTAGAGCAAGAGAAACCAGGACAGCAGAGCTGCTTTAGAGGGAGAGATCCCGGTCAGCAGAGATGCTCTAGCACCAGAGAACCAGGTCAGCAGAGCAGCTTCAAAGCCAGAGAACCAGGTCAGCAGAGCTGCTTTAGAGCCAGAGAACCAGGTCAGCAGAGCTGCTTTAGAGGGAGAGAACCAGGTCAGCAGAGCCGCTTTAGAGCCAGAGAACCAGGTCAGCAGAGCTGCTTTAGAGCCAGAGAACCAGATCATCAGAGCCGCATTAGAGCCAGAGAACCAGGTCAGAAGAGCTGCTCTAGAGCCTAAGAAAAAGGTCAGCAGAGCTGCTCTAGAGGCAGAGAACCAGGTCAGCAGAGCTGCTGTAGAGCCAGAGAACCAGGTCAGCAGAGCTGCTTTAGAGCCAGAGAACCAGGTCAGCAGAGCCGTTGTAGAGCCAGAGAACCAGGTCAGAAGAGCTGCTCTAGAGCCTATGAACCAGGTCCGCAGAGCTGCTGTAGAGCAAGAGAAACCAGGACAGCAGAGCTGCTTTAGAGGGAGAGAACCCGGTCAGCAGAGATGCTCTAGCGCCAGCGAACCAGGTCAGCAGAGCTGCTTCAAAGCCAGAGAACCAGGTCAGCAGAGCTGCTTTAAAGCTATAGAACCAGGTCAGCAAAGCAGCTCTAGAGCCAGAGAACCAGGTCAGCAGAGCTGCTCTAGAGCCAGAGAACCAGATCAGAAGAGCTGTTCTAGAGCCTAAGAACCAGGTCCGCAGAGCTGCAGTAGAGCAAGAGAAACCAGGACAGCAGAGCTGCTTTAGAGGGAGAGATCCCGGTCAGCAGAGATGCTCTAGCACCAGAGAACCAGGTCAGCAGAGCAGCTTCAAAGCCAGAGAACCAGGTCAGCAGAGCTGCTTTAGAGCCAGAGAACCGGATCAGCAGACCTGCTCTAGAGCCTATAAACCAGGTCAGCAGTACTGCTCTAGAGGCAGAGAACCAGGTCAGAAGAGCTGCTGTAGAGCCAGAGAAACCAGGTCAGCAGAGCTGCTTTAGAGGGAGAGAATCAGGTCAGGAGAGCTGCTTTAGAGCCAGAGAACCAGGTCAGCAGAGCTGCTTTAGAGCCAGAGAACCAGGTCAACAGAGCTGCTTTAGAGGGAGAGAACTAGGTCAGCAGAGATGCTCTAGAGCCAGAGAACCAGGTCAGCAGAGCTGCTGTAGAGCCGGAGAAACCAGGTCAGCAGTGCTGCTTTAGAGGGAGAGAACCAGGTCAGCAGAGCTGCTTTAGAGCCAGAGAACCAGATCATCAGAGCCGCTTTAGAGCCAGAGAACCAGGTCAGAAGAGCTGCTCTAGAGCCTAAGAACCAGGTCAGCAGAGCTGCTCTAGAGGCAGAGAACCAGGTCAGCAGAGCTGCTGTAGAGCCAGAGAACCAGGTCAGCAAAGCTGCTTTAGAGCCAGAGAAACAGTTCAGCAGAGCAGTTGTAGAGCCAGAGAACCAGGTCAGCAGAGCTGTTGTAGAGCCAGAGAACCAGGTCAGAAGAGCTGCTCTAGAGCCTAGGAACCAGGTCCACAGAGCTGCTGTAGAGCAAGAGAAACCAAGTCAGCAGAGCCGCTTTAGAGCCAGAGAACCAGGTCAGCAGAGCTGCTCTAGAGCCTAAGAACCAGGTCAGCAGAGCTGCTCTAGAGGCAGAGAACCAGGTCAACAGAGCTTCTCTAGAGGCAGAGAACCAGGTCAGCAGAGTTGCTGTAGAGCGAGATAACCAGGTCAGCAGAGCTGCTTTAGAGCCAGAGAACCAGGTCAGCAGAGCCGTTGTAGAGCCAGAGAACCAGGTCAGAAGAGCTGTTCTAGAGCCTAAAAACCAGGTCCGCAGAGCTGCTGTAGAGCAAGAGAAACCACGTCAGCAGAGCTGCTTGAGAGGCAGAGAACGAGGTCAGCAGAGCTGCTTTAGAGCCAGAGAATCAGGACAGCAGAGCTGCTTTAGAGGGAGAGAACCCGATCAGCAGAGATGCTCTAGAGCCAGAGAAACAGGTCAGCAGAGCTGCTTCAGAGCCAGAGAACCAGGTCAGCAGAGCTGTTTTAACACCATAAAACCAGGTCAGCAGAGCTGCTTTAGAGGAAGAGAACCAGGTCAGCAGAGAAACTTTAGAGCCAGAGAACCAGCTCAGCATAGCCGCTTTAGGGCCAGAGAACGAGGTCAGTAGAGCTGCTTTAGAGCCTGAGAACAAGGTCTGCAGAGCTGCACTAGAGCCAGAGAACCAGGTCAGCAGAGCCGCTTTAGAACCATAGAACCAGGTCTGAAGAGCTGCTCTAGAGCCTAAGAACCAGGTCAGCAGATCTGCTCTAGAGCCAGAGAACCAGATCAGCAGAGCTGCTGTAGGGCCAGAGAACCAGGTCAGCAGAGTTGCTGTAGAGCCAGAAAAAACAGGTCAGCAGAGGTAATCCAAAGCCAGAGAACCAGGTCAGCAGAGCTGCTTTAGAGCCATAGAACCAGGTCAGCAGAGCTGCTTTAGAGCCAGAGAACGAGGTCAGCAGAGCTACTTCAAAGCCAGAGAACCAGGCTAGAAGAGCTGCTTAAGAGCCATAGAACCATGTAAGCACAGCTTCTTTAGAGCCAGAGAACCAGGTGAGTAGAGCCTTTGTAGAGCCTGAGAACCAGGACAGCAGAGCTGCTGTAGAGCCAAAGAACCAGGTCAGCACAGCTGCTTTAGAGGGAGAGAACCAGGTCAGCAGAGCTGCTTTAGAAGGAGAGAACCAGGTCAGCAGAGCCGCTTTGAAGTCCGACAACCAGGTCAGCAGAGCAGCTTTACAGCCAGAGAACCAGGTCAGCAGATCTGCTTCAAAGCTAGAGAACCAGGTCAGTAGAGCTGCTTTAGAGCCTAAGAACCAGGTCAGCAGAGCTGCTCTAGAGCCAGACAACCAGGTCAGCAGAGCTGCTCTAGAGCCAGAGAACCAGATCAGAAGAGCTGTTCTTGAGCGTAAGAACCAGGTCCGCAGAGCTGCAGTAGAGCAAGAGAAACCAGGTCAACAGAGCTGCTTTAGTGGGAGAGAACCCGGTCAGCAGAGATGCTCTAGGGCCATAGAACCATGTCAGCAGAACTGCTTCAAAGCCAGAGAACCAGGTCAGCAGAGCTGTTTTAACACCATAAAACCAGGTCAGCAGAGCTGCTCTAGAGCCAGAGAACCAAGTCAGCAGAGCTGCTCTAGAGCCAGAGAACCACATTAGAAGAGCTGTTCTACAGCCTAAGAACCAGGTCCGCAGAGCTGCAGTAGAGCAAGAGAAATGAGGACAGCAGAGCTGCATTAGAGGGAGAGAACCAGGTCAGCAGATCCACTTTAGAGCCAGAGAACCAGGTCAGCAGAGCCGCTTTAGGGCCAGAGAACCAGGTCAGCAGAGCTGCTTTAGAGCCAGAGAACAAGGTCTGAAGAGACGCGCTAGAGCCAGAGAACCAAGTCAGCAGAGCTGCTTTAGAGCCAGAGAACCAGATCATCAGAGCCGCATTAGAGCCAGAGAACCAGGTCAGAAGAGCTGCTCTAGAGCCTAAGAAAAAGGTCAGCAGAGCTGCTCTAGAGGCAGAGAACCAGGTCAGCAGAGCTGCTGTAGAGCCAGAGAACCAGGTCAGCAGAGCCGTTGTAGAGCCAGAGAACCAGGTCAGAAGAGCTGCTCTAGAGCCTATGAACCAGGTCCGCAGAGCTGCTGTAGAGCAAGAGAAACCAGGACAGCAGAGCTGCTTTAGAGGGAGAGAACCCGGTCAGCAGAGATGCTCTAGCGCCAGCGAACCAGGTCAGCAGAGCTGCTTCAAAGCCAGAGAACCAGGTCAGCAGAGCTGCTTTAAAGCCATAGAACCAGGTCAGCAAAGCAGCTCTAGAGCCAGAGAACCAGTTCAGCAGAGCTGCTCTAGAGCCAGAGAACCAGATCAGAAGAGCTGTTCTAGAGCCTAAGAACCAGGTCCGCAGAGCTGCAGTAGAGCAAGAGAAACCAGGACAGCAGAGCTGCTTTAGAGGGAGAGATCCCGGTCAGCAGAGATGCTCTAGCACCAGAGAACCAGGTCAGCAGAGCAGCTTCAAAGCCAGAGAACCAGGTCAGCAGAGCTGCTTTAGAGCCAGAGAACCAGGTCAGCAGAGCTGCTTTAGAGGGAGAGAACCAGGTCAGCAGAGCCGCTTTAGAGCCAGAGAACCAGGTCAGCAGAGCTGCTTTAGAGCCAGAGAACCAGATCATCAGAGCCGCATTAGAGCCAGAGAACCAGGTCAGAAGAGCTGCTCTAGAGCCTAAGAAAAAGGTCAGCAGAGCTGCTCTAGAGGCAGAGAACCAGGTCAGCAGAGCTGCTGTAGAGCCAGAGAACCAGGTCAGCAGAGCTGCTTTAGAGCCAGAGAACCAGGTCAGCAGAGCCGTTGTAGAGCCAGAGAACCAGGTCAGAAGAGCTGCTCTAGAGCCTATGAACCAGGTCCGCAGAGCTGCTGTAGAGCAAGAGAAACCAGGACAGCAGAGCTGCTTTAGAGGGAGAGAACCCGGTCAGCAGAGATGCTCTAGCGCCAGCGAACCAGGTCAGCAGAGCTGCTTCAAAGCCAGAGAACCAGGTCAGCAGAGCTGCTTTAAAGCTATAGAACCAGGTCAGCAAAGCAGCTCTAGAGCCAGAGAACCAGGTCAGCAGAGCTGCTCTAGAGCCAGAGAACCAGATCAGAAGAGCTGTTCTAGAGCCTAAGAACCAGGTCCGCAGAGCTGCAGTAGAGCAAGAGAAACCAGGACAGCAGAGCTGCTTTAGAGGGAGAGATCCCGGTCAGCAGAGATGCTCTAGCACCAGAGAACCAGGTCAGCAGAGCAGCTTCAAAGCCAGAGAACCAGGTCAGCAGAGCTGCTTTAGAGCCAGAGAACCGGATCAGCAGACCTGCTCTAGAGCCTATAAACCAGGTCAGCAGTACTGCTCTAGAGGCAGAGAACCAGGTCAGAAGAGCTGCTGTAGAGCCAGAGAAACCAGGTCAGCAGAGCTGCTTTAGAGGGAGAGAATCAGGTCAGGAGAGCTGCTTTAGAGCCAGAGAACCAGGTCAGCAGAGCTGCTTTAGAGCCAGAGAACCAGGTCAACAGAGCTGCTTTAGAGGGAGAGAACTAGGTCAGCAGAGATGCTCTAGAGCCAGAGAACCAGGTCAGCAGAGCTGCTGTAGAGCCGGAGAAACCAGGTCAGCAGTGCTGCTTTAGAGGGAGAGAACCAGGTCAGCAGAGCTGCTTTAGAGCCAGAGAACCAGATCATCAGAGCCGCTTTAGAGCCAGAGAACCAGGTCAGAAGAGCTGCTCTAGAGCCTAAGAACCAGGTCAGCAGAGCTGTTCTAGAGGCAGAGAACCAGGTCAGCAGAGCTGCTGTAGAGCCAGAGAACCAGGTCAGCAAAGCTGCTTTAGAGCCAGAGAAACAGGTCAGCAGAGCAGTTGTAGAGCCAGAGAACCAGGTCAGCAGAGCTGTTGTAGAGCCAGAGAACCAGGTCAGAAGAGCTGCTCTAGAGCCTAGGAACCAGGTCCACAGAGCTGCTGTAGAGCAAGAGAAACCAAGTCAGCAGAGCCGCTTTAGAGCCAGAGAACCAGGTCAGCAGAGCTGCTCTAGAGCCTAAGAACCAGGTCAGCAGAGCTGCTCTAGAGGCAGAGAACCAGGTCAACAGAGCTTCTCTAGAGGCAGAGAACCAGGTCAGCAGAGTTGCTGTAGAGCGAGATAACCAGGTCAGCAGAGCTGCTTTAGAGCCAGAGAACCAGGTCAGCAGAGCCGTTGTAGAGCCAGAGAACCAGGTCAGAAGAGCTGTTCTAGAGCCTAAAAACCAGGTCCGCAGAGCTGCTGTAGAGCAAGAGAAACCACGTCAGCAGAGCTGCTTGAGAGGCAGAGAACGAGGTCAGCAGAGCTGCTTTAGAGCCAGAGAATCAGGACAGCAGAGCTGCTTTAGAGGGAGAGAACCCGATCAGCAGAGATGCTCTAGAGCCAGAGAAACAGGTCAGCAGAGCTGCTTCAGAGCCAGAGAACCAGGTCAGCAGAGCTGTTTTAACACCATAAAACCAGGTCAGCAGAGCTGCTTTAGAGGAAGAGAACCAGGTCAGCAGAGAAACTTTAGAGCCAGAAAACCAGCTCAGCATAGCCGCTTTAGGGCCAGAGAACCAGGTCAGTAGAGCTGCTTTAGAGCCTGAGAACAAGGTCTGCAGAGCTGCACTAGAGCCAGAGAACCAGGTCAGCAGAGCCGCTTTAGAACCATAGAACCAGGTCTGAAGAGCTGCTCTAGAGCCTAAGAACCAGGTCAGCAGATCTGCTCTAGAGCCAGAGAACCAGATCAGCAGAGCTGCTGTAGGGCCAGAGAACCAGGTCAGCAGAGTTGCTGTAGAGCCAGAAAAAACAGGTCAGCAGAGGTAATCCAAAGCCAGAGAACCAGGTCAGCAGAGCTGCTTTAGAGCCATAGAACCAGGTCAGCAGAGCCGCTTTAGAGCCAGAGAACGAGGTCAGCAGAGCTACTTCAAAGCCAGAGAACCAGGCTAGAAGAGCTGCTTAAGAGCCATAGAACCATGTAAGCACAGCTTCTTTAGAGCCAGAGAACCAGGTGAGTAGAGCCTTTGTAGAGCCTGAGAACCAGGACAGCAGAGCTGCTGTAGAGCCAAAGAACCAGGTCAGCACAGCTGCTTTAGAGGGAGAGAACCAGGTCAGCAGAGCTGCTTTAGAAGGAGAGAACCAGGTCAGCAGAGCCGCTTTGAAGTCCGACAACCAGGTCAGCAGAGCAGCTTTACAGCCAGAGAACCAGGTCAGCAGATCTGCTTCAAAGCTAGAGAACCAGGTCAGTAGAGCTGCTTTAGAGCCTAAGAACCAGGTCAGCAGAGCTGCTCTAGAGCCAGACAACCAGGTCAGCAGAGCTGCTCTAGAGCCAGAGAACCAGATCAGAAGAGCTGTTCTTGAGCGTAAGAACCAGGTCCACAGAGCTGCAGTAGAGCAAGAGAAACCAGGTCAACAGAGCTGCTTTAGTGGGAGAGAACCCGGTCAGCAGAGATGCTCTAGGGCCATAGAACCATGTCAGCAGAACTGCTTCAAAGCCAGAGAACCAGGTCAGCAGAGCTGTTTTAACACCATAAAACCAGGTCAGCAGAGCTGCTCTAGAGCCAGAGAACCAAGTCAGCAGAGCTGCTCTAGAGCCAGAGAACCACATTAGAAGAGCTGTTCTACAGCCTAAGAACCAGGTCCGCAGAGCTGCAGTAGAGCAAGAGAAATGAGGACAGCAGAGCTGCATTAGAGGGAGAGAACCAGGTCAGCAGAGCCACTTTAGAGCCAGAGAACCAGGTCAGCAGAGCCGCTTTAGGGCCAGAGAACCAGGTCAGCAGAGCTGCTTTAGAGCCAGAGAACAAGGTCTGAAGAGACGCGCTAGAGCCAGAGAACCAAGTCAGCAGAGCTGCTTTAGAACCATAGAACCAGGTCTGAAGAGCTGATCTAGAGCCTAAGAAACAGGTCAGCAGATCTGCTCTAGAGCCAGAGAACCAGATCAGCAGAGCTGCTGTAGGGCCAGAGAACCAGGTCAGCAGAGTTGCTGTAGAGCCGGAAAAAACAGGTCAGCAGTCCTGCTTTAGAGGGAGAGAACCAGGTCAGAAGAGCTGCTTTAGAGCCAGAGAACCAGATCCGCAGAGCTGCTCTAGAGCCAGGGAACCAGGTCAGCAGTGCTGCTCTAGAGCCAGAGAACCAGGTCAGAAGAGCTGCTGTAGAGCCAGAGAAACCAGGTCAGCAGAGCTGCTTTAGAGCCACCAGGTCAGCAGAGCTGCTTTAGAGCCACCAGGTCAACAGAGCTGCTTTAGAGCCAGAGAACCAGGTCAGCAGAGCTGCTTTGGAGCCAGGTCAGCAGAGCTGCTTTAGAGGTAGAGAACAAGGTCAGCAGAGATGCTCTAGAGCCAGAGAACCAGGTCAGCAGAGGTACTTCAAAGCCAGAGAACCAGGTCAGCAGAGCTGCTTTAGAGCCATAGAACCAGGTCAGCAGAGCTGCTTTAGAGCCAGAGAACGAGGTCAGCAGAGCTACTTCAAAGCCAGAGAACCAGGCTAGCAGAGCTGCTTAAGAGCCATAGAACCAGGTCAGCACAGCTTCTTTAGAGCCAGAGAACCAGGTGAGTAGAGCCTTTGTAGAGCCTGAGAACCAGGACAGCAGAGCTGTAGTAGAGCCAAAGAACCAGGTCAGCACAGCTGCTTTAGAGGGAGAGAACCAGGTCAGCAGAGCCGCTTTAGAAGGAGAGAACCAGGTCAGCAGAGCCGCTTTGAAGTCAGACAACCAGGTCAGCAGAGCAGCTTTAGAGCCAGAGAACCAGGTCAGCAGATCTGCTTCAAAGCTAGAGAACCAGGTCAGCAGAGCTGCTTTAGAGCCTAAGAACCAGGTCAGCAGAGCTGCTCTAGAGCCAGACAACCAGGTCAGCAGAGATGCTCTAGAGCCAGAGAACCAGATCAGAAGAGCTGTTCTAGAGCCTAAGAACCAGGTCCGCAGAGATGCAGTAGAGCAAGAGAAACCAGGTCAACAGAGCTGCTTTAGTGGGAGAGAACCCGGTCAGCAGAGATACTCTAGAGCCATAGAACCATGTCAGCAGAGCTGCTTCAAAGCCAGAGAACCAGGTCAGCAGAGCTGTTTTAACGCCATAAAACCAGGTCAGCAGAGCTGCTCTAGAGCCAGAGAACCAGGTCAGCAGAGCTGCTCTAGAGCCAGAGAACCACATCAGAAGAGCTGTTCTAGAGCCTAAGAACCAGGTCCACAGAGCTGCAGTAGAGCAAGAGAAATGAGGACAGCAGAACTGCTTTAGAGGGAGAGAACCCGGTCAGCAGAGATGCTCTAGAGCCAGAGAACCAGGTCAGCAGAGCTGTTTCAAAGCCAGAGAACCAGGTCAGCAGAGCTGCTTTAGAGCCAGAGAACGAGGTCATCAGAGCTGCTGTAGAGCCGGAGAAACCAGGTCAGCAGTGCTGCTTTAGAGCCAGAGAATCAGGTCAGCAGAGCTGCTTTAGAGCCAGAGAACCAGTTCAGCAGAGCTGCTCAAGAACCTAAGAACCAGGTCAGCAGTTCTGCTGTAGAGGCAGAGAACCAGGTCTGAAGAGCTGCTGTAGAGCCAGAGAAACCAGATCAGCAGAGCTGCTTTAGAGGGAGAGAACCAGGTCAGCAGAGCTGCTTTAGAGCCAGAAAACCAGGTCAGCAGAGCTGTTTTAGAGCCAGAGAACCAGGTCGGCAGAGCTGCTTTAGAGCCACCAGGTCAGTAGAGCTGCTTTAGAGCCATGGAACCAGGTCAGCAGAGCTGCTTTAGAGGGAGAGAACAAGGTCAGCAGAGATGCTCTAGAGCCAGAGAACCAGGTCAGCAGAGCTGCTGTAGAGCCGGAGAAACCAGGTCAGCAGTGCTGCTTTAGAGGGAGAGAACCAGGTCAGCAGAGCTGCTTTAGAGCCAGAGAACCAAGTCAGCAGAGCTGCTTTGGAGCCAGAGAACCAGATCAGCAGAGCAGCTTTAGAGCCAGAGAACCAGGTGAGTAGAACCTTGGTAGAGCCTGAGAACCAGGACAGCAGAGCTGCTGTAGAGCCAAAGAACCAGGTCAGCACAGCTGCTTTAGAGGGAGCGAACCAGGTCAGCAGAGCCGCTTTAGAAGGAGAGAACCAGGTCAGCAGAGCCGCTTTGAAGTCAGACAACCAGGTCAGCAGAGCAGCTTTAGAGTCAGAGAACCAGGTCAGCAGATCTGCTTCAAAGCCAGAGAACCAGGTCAGCAGAGCTGCTTTAGAGCCATAGAACCAGGTCAGCAGAGCTGCTTTAGAGCCAGAGAACGAGGTCAGCAGAGCTACTTCAAAGCCAGAGAACCAGGCTAGCAGAGCTGCTTAAGAGCCATAGAACCAGGTCAGCACAGCTTCTTTAGAGCCAGAGAACCAGGTGAGTAGAGCCTTTGTAGAGCCTGAGAACCAGGACAGCAGAGCTGTAGTAGAGCCAAAGAACCAGGTCAGCACAGCTGCTTTAGAGGGAGAGAACCAGGTCAGCAGAGCCGCTTTAGAAGGAGAGAACCAGGTCAGCAGAGCCGCTTTGAAGTCAGACAACCAGGTCAGCAGAGCAGCTTTAGAGCCAGAGAACCAGGTCAGCAGATCTGCTTCAAAGCTAGAGAACCAGGTCAGCAGAGCTGCTTTAGAGCCTAAGAACCAGGTCAGCAGAGCTGCTCTAGAGCCAGACAACCAGGTCAGCAGAGATGCTCTAGAGCCAGAGAACCAGATCAGAAGAGCTGTTCTAGAGCCTAAGAACCAGGTCCGCAGAGATGCAGTAGAGCAAGAGAAACCAGGTCAACAGAGCTGCTTTAGTGGGAGAGAACCCGGTCAGCAGAGATACTCTAGAGCCATAGAACCATGTCAGCAGAGCTGCTTCAAAGCCAGAGAACCAGGTCAGCAGAGCTGTTTTAACGCCATAAAACCAGGTCAGCAGAGCTGCTCTAGAGCCAGAGAACCAGGTCAGCAGAGCTGCTCTAGAGCCAGAGAACCACATCAGAAGAGCTGTTCTAGAGCCTAAGAACCAGGTCCACAGAGCTGCAGTAGAGCAAGAGAAATGAGGACAGCAGAACTGCTTTAGAGGGAGAGAACCCGGTCAGCAGAGATGCTCTAGAGCCAGAGAACCAGGTCAGCAGAGCTGTTTCAAAGCCAGAGAACCAGGTCAGCAGAGCTGCTTTAGAGCCAGAGAACGAGGTCATCAGAGCTGCTGTAGAGCCGGAGAAACCAGGTCAGCAGTGCTGCTTTAGAGCCAGAGAATCAGGTCAGCAGAGCTGCTTTAGAGCCAGAGAACCAGTTCAGCAGAGCTGCTCAAGAACCTAAGAACCAGGTCAGCAGTTCTGCTGTAGAGGCAGAGAACCAGGTCTGAAGAGCTGCTGTAGAGCCAGAGAAACCAGATCAGCAGAGCTGCTTTAGAGGGAGAGAACCAGGTCAGCAGAGCTGCTTTAGAGCCAGAAAACCAGGTCAGCAGAGCTGTTTTAGAGCCAGAGAACCAGGTCGGCAGAGCTGCTTTAGAGCCACCAGGTCAGTAGAGCTGCTTTAGAGCCATGGAACCAGGTCAGCAGAGCTGCTTTAGAGGGGGAGAACAAGGTCAGCAGAGATGCTCTAGAGCCAGAGAACCAGGTCAGCAGAGCTGCTGTAGAGCCGGAGAAACCAGGTCAGCAGTGCTGCTTTAGAGGGAGAGAACCAGGTCAGCAGAGCTGCTTTAGAGCCAGAGAACCAAGTCAGCAGAGCTGCTTTGGAGCCAGAGAACCAGATCAGCAGAGCAGCTTTAGAGCCAGAGAACCAGGTGAGTAGAACCTTGGTAGAGCCTGAGAACCAGGACAGCAGAGCTGCTGTAGAGCCAAAGAACCAGGTCAGCACAGCTGCTTTAGAGGGAGAGAACCAGGTCAGCAGAGCCGCTTTAGAAGGAGAGAACCAGGTCAGCAGAGCCGCTTTGAAGTCAGACAACCAGGTCAGCAGAGCAGCTTTAGAGTCAGAGAACCAGGTCAGCAGATCTGCTTCAAAGCCAGAGAACCAGGTCAGCAGAGCTGCTTTAGAGCCTAAGAACCAGGTCAGCAGAGCTGCTCTAGAGCCAGAGAACCAGGTCAGCAGAGCTGCTCTAGAGCCAGAGAACCAGATCAGAAGAGCTGTTCTAGAGCCTAAGAACCAGGTCCGCAGAGCTGCAGTAGAGCAAGAGAAACCAGGTCAACAGAGCTGCTTTAGTGGGAGAGAACCCGGTCAGCAGAGATGCTCTAGAGCCATAGAACCATGTCAGCAGAGCTGCTTCAAAGCCAGAGAACCAGGTCAGCAGAGCTGTTTTAAAGCCATAAAACCAGGTCAGCAGAGCTGCTCGAGAGCCAGAGAACCAGGTCAGCAGAGCTGCTCTAGAGCCAGAGAACCACAGCAGAAGAGCTGTTCTAGAGCCTAAGAACCAGGACCGCAGAGCTGCAGTAGAGCCATAGAACCAGGTCAGCAGAGCTGCTCTAGAGCCAGAGAACCAGGTCATCAGAGCTGCTGTAGAACCGGAGAAACCAGGTCAGCAGTGCTGCTTTAGAGCCAGAGAATCAGGTCAGCAGAGCTGCTTTAGAGCCAGAGAACCAGATCAGCAGAGCTGCTCTAGAACCTAAGAACCAGGTCAGCAGTACTGCTGTAGGGGCAGAGAACCAGGTCTGAAGAGCTGCTGTAGAGCCAGAGAAACCAGATCAGCAGAGCTGCTTTAGAGCCAGAGAACCAAGTCAGCAGAGCTGCTTTGGAGCCAGAGAACCAGATTTGCAGAGCCGCTTTAGAGCCAGAGAACCAGGTGAGTAGAGCCTTTGTAGGGCCTGATAACCAGGACAGCAGAGCTGCTGTAGAGCCAAAGAACCAGGTCAGCACAGCTGCTTTAGAGGGAGAGAACCAGGTCAGCAGAGCCGCTTTAGAAGGAGAGAACCAGGTCAGCAGAGCCGCTTTGAAGTCAGACAACCAGGTCAGCAGAGCAGCTTTAGAGTCAGAGAACCAGGTCTGCAGATCTGCTTCAAAGCTAGAGAACCAGGTCAGCAGAGCTGCTTTAGAGCCTAAGAACCAGGTCAGCAGAGCTGCTCTAGAGCCAGAGAATCAGGTCAGCAGAGCTGCTCTAGAGCCAGAGAACCAGATCAGAAGAGTTGTTCTAGAGCCTAAGAACCAGGTCCGCAGAGCTGCAGTAGAGCAAGAGAAACCAGGTCAACAGAGCTGCTTTAGTGGGAGAGAACCCGGTCAGCAGAGATGCTCTAGAGCCATAGAACCATGTCAGCAGAGCTGCTTCAAAGCCAGAGAACCAGGTCAGCAGAGCTGTTTTAAAGCCATAGAACCAGGTCAGCAGAGCTGCTCTAGAGCCAGAGAACCAGGTCAGCAGAGCTGCTCTAGAGCCAGAGAACCACGTCAGAAGAGCTATTCTAGAGCCTAAGAACCAGGTCCGCAGAGCTGCAGTAGAGCCATAGAACCAGGTCAGCAGAGCTGCTCTAGAGCCAGAGAACCAGGTCATCAGAGCTGCTGTAGAGCCGGAGAAACCAGGTCAGCAGTGCTGCTTTAGAGCCAGAGAATCAGGTCAGCAGAGCTGCTTTAGAGCCAGAGAACCAGATCAGCAGAGCTGCTCTAGAACCTAAGAACCAGGTCAGCAGTACTGCTGTAGAGGCAGAGAACCAGGTCTGAAGAGCTGCTCTAGAGCCAGAGAAACCAGATCAGCAGAGCTGCTTTAGAGGGAGAGAACCAGGTCAGCAGAGCTGCTTTAGAGCCAGAGAACCAGGTCAGCAAAGCTGTTTTAGAGCCAGAGAACCAGGTCAGCAGAGCTGCTTTAGAGCCACCAGGTCAGTAGAGCTGCTTTAGAGCCATAGAACCAGGTCAGCAGAGCTGCTTTAGAGGGAGAGAACAAGGTCAGCAGAGATGCTCTAGAGCCAGAGAACCAGGTCAGCAGTGCTGCTTTAGAGGGAGAGAACCAGGTCAGCAGAGCTGCTTTAGAGTCAGAGAACCAGGTCAGCAGAGCTGCTTTGGAGCCAGAGAACCAGATCAGCAGAGCCGCTTTAGAGCCAGAGAACCAGGTCAGCAGAGCTGCTCTAGAGCCTAAGAACCAGGTCAGCAGAGCTGCTCTAGAGGGAGAGAACCAGGTCAGCAGAGCTGCTGTAGAGCCAGAGAACCAGGTCAGCAGAACTGCTTTAGAGCCAGAGAACCAGGTCAGTAGAGCCGTTGTAGAGCCAGAGAACCAGGTCAGCAGAGCCGTTGTAGAGCCAGAGAACCAGGTCAGAAGAGCTGCTCTAGAGCCTAGGCACAGGTCCGCAGAGCTGCTGTAGAGCAAGAGAAAACAGGTCAGCAGAGCCGCTTTAGAGCCAGAGAACCAGGTGAGCAGAGCTGCTCTAGAGCTTAAGAATCAGGTCAGCAGAGCTGCTCTAGAGCCAGAGAATCAGATCAGAAGAGCTGTTCTAGAGCCTAAGAACCAGGTCCGCAGAGCTGCTTTAGAGCCAGAGAACCAAGTCAGCAGAGCTGTTTTAGAGCCAGAGAACCAGGTCAGCAGAGCTGCTTTAGAGCCACCAGGTCAGTAGATCTGCTTTAGAGCCATAGAACCAGGTCAGCAGAGCTGCTTTAGAGGGAGAGAACAAGGTCAGCAGAGATGCTCTAGAGCCAGAGAACCAGGTCAGCAGAGCTGCTGTAGAGCCGGAGAAACCAGGTCAGCAGTGGTGCTTTAGAGGGAGAGAACCAGGTCAGCAGAGCTGCTTTAGAGCCAGAGAACCAAGTTGTTAGACTCGGGGATCTCTGATTGGCGCAAGGATGTCCTTGTGTCAAGCAGGGACCTTCTCCTCCACGTCAGGGCAAAGGATAACCCCTTTTGGAATGACCCTTGCTCACCCTCTAGGTGCGTGGCGTGAGCAGCCAAGGCGATTCTTCAGGCGTTGTTGGTTAAGCACTTATAATCACACACACAGTAAATACATTAGTCCCCCCAGAAACGGACACCAGGCTTAGGTATGTGAAAATACGCTTCTTTATATAAAAATAGTTATCTCAATACGCAGACTTATCACAAGACTAGTAACGTTGTTTCTATGCCACCAGATTATAAAGCAGGCAAACGGTTCCTTAAGCGGATGCTTCTTTAGTCTTTTACCAATGTTACTTGGGGGATTCCAGTCTTGACTTACTTCAGGCCTACCGCGGCTCACGCATCTGTCGCTCCCCCCGGCGGCTCCGGGGCAGCGGGAGGTGAGACGGGCGTGCGGTGCAGTGAGGATTTACGGGGAAATAAGGCGGTGCGGGCCCCGAGCCCGATACTGGAACTCCTTTAGCAACGTTTTTGGAGAGTCGGCACGGGTCGGTGCGACGCTCAGCTTTGGGAAGTATTCTTGGGTCCTCAATCAGCGGGTGTGGGCAGGTAGGCAGGCGCGGCCAGCGACCCTTAGCACGGCGGTGCAGGGGGGGTCTCCACAGCAGGGGCGGCGCGGCCTGAGGGGTTCCGAGGATAGCGAAGCGGGGGCACAGGGCACGGTCAGTGCTGCTGGTGACCCGACGAGGATCACGATCGTCGGACGGATTCCGGCAGGAGGGGTGACAGCGCTTTCAGCGCACTCCAGTGGCAGGCGGTGACAGGGGCGCAGGCAACCTAGCCCGGGGACAGAGAGCGGCTCCGGACGGAGCGGGGCTCTCACGGGGTTCAGGCAGGCAAGCTCCTGAGTGTCACGGCCCTAGGAGGGGGCGATGAGGGGCGCAGTCTCTTTCCAGCGGGATGCACACACGGCTCGAATTGGAGGACGAGCAAAAGCACAGAGAACCCACTGGTCCTGGGGTTCAGCTCAGGGGGCAAGCTCAGATCAAGCCCTTGGAGAATGTTCAAGCACAAAGCAGCAAAGTCTTTTCAGCAAGTCTTTTCCTCTCCTTTCTCAGCAAGGCAAGCAGCAGGCCAGTCCTTCCAGCGTCTTCTTCTCCTCCTAGTCGGGCAGAGGTTCTTTGTGGTAAACAGGATTCTGATTTGCAAGGAGCAGGGCTCCTACTTTTATACCACATTTCTTTTGTTCTTTCAGGCCAGGGGGGCCTTCGCATAACCGTTCTCAGTCCTGAGCACTTTGTTGGGGGTACTCTAATTTCTGCTTTCACTGTGAGGGGCAGGCACATCAGCCGCTCCACAGGAGGTGGAGCCGGCATTCAGGGGACAAGTACCTTCAGGAGCACCTTGTGGACAGCGCTTCGCCCGTCCTGGGCCAGGTGCAGGCTGAGTCATCAGTCGCTCCCCAGGGGGCGGAGCCAGCATTGTGGTGGTGGAGCACTGCCCTATTCAGAGTCCAAGGGGCACCCCCACCTCCCACCAAGGTGTTCTCCTGCCATTCACTACCTGTCATCCCCCCAGCCCTGTCACTCACATAGCCCAGACAGTCAGATACACGCACAGCAGAGGCGGCTGAAATGATTAAGCGAGTAAATACGGACTTTCTAAAAGACGTATTTACAAACCCAGGATAGTAAAATAAACTTGGCTACAAGAAGTATTTTATCATTCCGAGTTCAGGCATACGAAAAATATCTCTTTACCATGTTCCCTGAGCCTGCTGGGATTATAAGGTGTAATAATTCCAGCAGCTCATCTGGCCTAATGGGAACAGGTAGCCTTGCAATAGTGAACCACGAATATGGCGGTAATTCACTACTAGGACAGGCCACACAACCAGGGCTTGTCCTACCTTACACCTACAACGCACCCTGCCCGCGGGCCTACCATAGGGGTGACTAACATGAGGCTAAGGGAAGGTTCTGGAGGCTGGCAAGTGTGGGCACTTGCCCAGCCGGCGGGACAGTACGGGACTGCACGCGGGGTCTGCAGTGGCAGACCCAGGACACATTTTGCATGGCCGCTGTTGTGGGTGGCGCAACCAGCGCTGCAGCCCACTAGCATCATTGGCATTCACAGGCCGTGGCACTCCGGGTGCACTTTACTGGGGACTGACAGGGAATCCAATAAACCAATCATGTATATCAATTATGAACACTTTATCTAGGGAGCACTTGCGCTGCGGTCACGGATTAGCCGTGGCGCGGCGCCCTGAGCGGACAACACCAGCAAAACAATCGAGGCACACCATCAAAAAGTGGAAGGGAAACTCACACCAAGGTGCCAGGTCTAACACAAGTCAGCAGAGCTGCTTTGGAGCCAGAGAACAAGATCAGCAGAGCTGCTTTAGAGCCAGAGAATCAGGTGAGTAGAGCCTTTGTAGAGCCTGAGAACCAGGACAGCAGAGCTGCTGTAGAGCCAAAGAACCAGGTCAGCACAGCTGCTTTAGAGGGAGAGAACCAGGTCAGCAGAGCCGCTTTAGAAGGAGAGAACCAGGTCAGCAGAGCCGCTTTGAAGTCAGACAACCAGGTCAGCAGAGCAGCTTTAGAGTCAGAGAACCAGGTCAGCAGATCTGCTTCAAAGCCAGAGAACCAGGTCAGCAGAGCTGCTTTAGAGCCATAGAACCAGGTCAGCAGAGCTGCTTTAGAGCCAGAGAACGAGGTCAGCAGAGCTACTTCAAAGCCAGAGAACCAGGCTAGCAGAGCTGCTTAAGAGCCATAGAACCAGGTCAGCACAGCTTCTTTAGAGCCAGAGAACCAGGTGAGTAGAGCCTTTGTAGAGCCTGAGAACCAGGACAGCAGAGCTGTAGTAGAGCCAAAGAACCAGGTCAGCACAGCTGCTTTAGAGGGAGAGAACCAGGTCAGCAGATCTGCTTCAAAGCTAGAGAACCAGGTCAGCAGAGCTGCTTTAGAGCCTAAGAACCAGGTCAGCAGAACTGCTCTAGAGCCAGAGAACCAGGTCAGCAGAGCTGCTCTAGAGCCAGAGAACCAGATCAGAAGAGATGTTCTAGAGCCTAAGAACCAGGTCCGCAGAGCTGCAGTAGAGCAAGAGAAATGAGGACAGCAGAGCTGATTTAGAGGGAGAGAACCCGGTCAGCAGAGATGCTCTAGAGCCAGAGAACCAGGTCAGCAGAGCTGTTTCAAAGCCAGAGAACCAGGTCAGCAGAGCTGCTTTAGAGCCATAGAACCAGGTCAGCAGAGCTGCTCTAGAGCCAGAGAACCAGGTCATCAGAGCTGCTGTAGAGCCGGAGAAACCAGGTCAGCAGTGCTGCTGTAGAGCAAGAGAACCAGATCAGCAGAGCTGCTCTAGAACCTAAGAACCAGGTCAGCAGTACTGCTGTAGAGGCAGAGAACCAGGTCTGAAGAGCTGCTGTAGAGCCAGAGAAACCAGGTCAGCAGAGCCGCTTTAGAAGGAGAGAACCAGGTCAGCAGAGCCGCTTTGAAGTCAGACAACCAGGTGAGCAGAGCAGCTTTAGAGCCAGAGAACCAGGTCAGCAGATCTGCTTCAAAGCTAGAGAACCAGGTCAGCAGAGCTGCTTTAGAGCCTAAGAACCAGGTCAGCAGAACTGCTCTAGAGCCAGAGAACCAGGTCAGCAGAGCTGCTCTAGAGCCAGAGAACCAGATCAGAAGAGATGTTCTAGAGTCTAAGAACCAGGTCCGCAGAGCTGCAGTGGAGCAAGAGAAATGAGGACAGCAGAGCTGATTTAGAGGGAGAGAACCCGGTCTGAAGAGCTGCTGTAGAGCCAGAGAAACCAGGTCAGCAGAGCCGCTTTAGAAGGAGAGAACCAGGTCAGCAGAGCCGCTTTGAAGTCAGACAACCAGGTCAGCAGAGCAGCTTTAGAGCCAGAGAACCAGGTCAGCAGATCTGCTTCAAAGCTAGAGAACCAGGTCAGCAGAGCTGCTTTAGAGCCTAAGAACCAGGTCAGCAGAGATGCTCTAGAGCCAGAGAACCAGGTCAGCAGAGCTGCTTTAGAGCCATGGAACCAGGTCAGCAGAGCTGCTCTAGAGCCAGAGAACCAGGTCATCAGAGCTGCTGTAGAGCCGGAGAAACCAGGTCAGCAGTGCTGCTGTAGAGCAAGAGAACCAGATCAGCAGAGCTGCTCTAGAACCTAAGAACCAGGTCAGCAGTACTGCTGTAGAGGCAGAGAACCAGGTCTGAAGAGCTGCTGTAGAGCCAGAGAAACCAGGTCAGCAGAGCTGCTTTAGAGGGAGAGAACCAGGTCAGCAGAGCTGCTTTAGAGCCAGAGAACCAGGTCAGCAGAGCTGTTTTAGAGCCAGAGAACCAGGTCAGCAGAGCTGCTTTAGAGCCACCAGGTCAGTAGAGCTGCTTTAGAGCCATAGAACCAGGTCAGCAGAGCTGCTTTAGAGGGAGAGAACAAGGTCAGCAGAGATGCTCTAGAGCCAGAGAACCAGGTCAGCTGAGCTGCTGTAGAGCCGGAGAAACCAGGTCAGCAGTGCTGATTTAGAGGGAGAGAACCAGGTCAGCAGAGCTGCTTTAGAGCCAGAGAACCAAGTCAGCAGAGCTGCTTTGGAGCCAGAGAACCAGATCAGCAGAGCCGCTTTAGAGCCAGAGAACCAGGTCAGCAGAGCTGCTCTAGAGCCTAAGAACCAGGTCAGCAGAGCTGCTCTAGAGGGAGAGAACCAGGTCAGCAGAGCTGTTGTAGAGCCAGAGAACCAGGTCAGGAGAACTGCTTTAGAGCTAGGGAACCAGATCAGTAGAGCCGCTGTAGAGCCAGAGAACCAGGTCAGCAGAGCCGTTGTAGAGCTAGAGAACCAGGTCAGAAGAGCTGCTCTAGAGCCTAGGCACCAGGTCCGCAGAGCTGCTTTAGAGCCATAGAACCAGGTCAGCAGAGCTGCTTTAGAGGGAGAGAACAAGGTCAGCAGAGATGCTCTAGAGCCAGAGAACCAGGTCAGCAGAGCTGCTGTAGAGCCGGAGAAACCAGGTCAGCAGAGCCGCTTTAGAGCCAGAGAACCAGGTCAGCAGAGCTGCTCTAGAGCTTAAGAACCAGGTCAGCAGAGCTGCTCCAGAGCCAGAGAACCAGGTCAGCAGAGCTGCTCTAGTGCCAGAGAACCAGATCAGAAGAGCTGTTCTAGAGCATAAGAACCAGGTCCGCAGAGCTGCAGTAGAGCAAGAGAAACCAGGTCAACAGAGCTGCTTTAGAGGGAGAGAACCCGTTCAGCAGAGATGCTCTAGAGCCATACAACCAAGTCAGCAGAGCTGCTTTAAAGCCAAAGGACCAGGTCAGCAGAGCTGCTCTAGAGCCAGAGAACCAGGTCAGCAGAGCTGCACTAGAGCGAGAGAACCAGATCAGAAGAGCTGTTCTAGAGCCTAAGAACCAGGTCAGCAGAGCTGCAGTAGAGCAAGAGAAACTAGGACAGCAGAGCTGCTTTAGAGGGAGAGAACCCGGTCAGCAGAGATGCTCTAGAGCCAGAGAACCAGGTCAGCAGAGCTGTTTCAAAGCCAGAGAACCAGGTCAGCAGAGCTGCTTTAGAGCCATAGAACCAGGTCAGCAGAGCTGCTCTAGAGCCAGAGAACCAGGTCATTAGAGCTGCTGTAGAGCCAGAGAAACCAGGTCAGCAGTGCTGCTTTAGAGCCAGAGAACCAGGTCAGCAGAGCTGCTTTAGAGCCAGAGAACCAGCTCAGCAGAGCTGCTCTAGAACCTAAGAACCAGGTCAGCAGTACTGCTCTAGAGGCAGAGAACCAGGTCAGAAGAGCTACTGTAGAGCCAGAGAAACCAGGTCAGCAGAGCTGCTTTAGAGGGAGAGAACCAGGTCAGCAGAGCTGCTTTAGAGCCAGAGAAACAGGTCAGCAGAGATGCTCTAGAGCCATACAACCAAGTCAGCAGAGCTGCTTTAAAGCTATAGGACCAGGTCAGCAGAGCTGCTCTAGAGCCAGCGAACCAGGTCAGCAGAGCTGCTCTAGAGCGAGAGAACCAGATCAGAAGAGCTGTTCTAGAGCCTAAGAACCAGGTCCGCAGAGCTGCAGTAGAGCAAGAGAAACCAGGTCAGCAGAGCTGCTTTAGAGGGAGAGAACCAGGTCAGCAGAGCTGCTTTAGAGCCAGAGAACCAGGTCTGCAGAGCTGATTTAGAGCTAGAGAACCAGGTCAGCAGAGCTGCTTTAGAGCCACCAGGTCAGCAGAGCTGCTTTAAAACCAGAGAACCAGGTCAGCAGAGCTGCTTTAGAGGGAGAGAACAAGGTCAGCAGAGATGCTCTAGAGCCAGAGAACCAGGTCGGCAGAGCTGCTGTAGAGCTGGAGAAACCAAGTCATCAGTGCTGCTTTAGAGGGAGAGAACCAGGTCAGCAGAGCTGCTTTAGAGCCAGAGAACCAGGTCAGCAGAGCTGCTTTAGAGCCAGAGAACCAGGTCAGCAGAGCTGCTCTAGAGCCTGAGAACCAGGTCAGCAGAGCTGCTGTAGAGCCAGAGAACCAGGTCAGTAGAGCCGTTGTAGAGATAGAGAACCAGGTCAGGAGAGCCGTTGTAGAGCAAGAGAACCACGTCAGAAGAGCTGCTCTAGAGCCTAGGAACCAGGTCCGCAGAGCTGCTGTAGAGCAAGAGAAACCAGGTCAGCAGAGCCGCTTTAGTGCCAGAGAACCAGGTCAGCAGAGCTGCTCTAGAGCCTAAGAACCAGGTCAGCAGAGCTGCTCTAGAGGCAGAGAAACAGGTCAGCAGAGCTGCTTTAGAGCAAGAGAACCAGGTCAGCAGAGCTGTTGTAGAGCCAGAGAACCAGGTCAGAAGAGCTGTGCTAGAGCCTAAGACCCAGGTCCTCAGAGCTGCTGTAGAGCAAGAGAAACCAGGTCAGCAGAGCTGCTTTAGAGGCAGAGAACTAGGTCAGCAGAGGTGCTTTAGAGCCAGAGATTCAGGACAGCAGAGCTGCTTTAGAGCCATAGAACCAGGTTAGCAGAGCCGCTTTAGGGCCAGAGAACCAGGTTAGCAGAGCCGCTTTAGGGCCAGAGAACCAGGCCAGCAGAGCTGCTTTAGAGCCAGAGAACAAGGTCAGCAGAGCTATTGTAGAGCCAGAGAACCAGGTCAGCAGAGCTGCTTTAGAGGAAGAGAACCAGGTCAGCAGAGCCACTTTAGAGCCAGAGAACTAGGTTAGCAGAGCTGCTTTAGGGCCAGAGAACCAGGTCAGCAGAGCTGCTTTAGAGCCAGAGAACAAGGTCAGCAGAGCTGCACTAGAGCCAGAGAACTAGGTCAGCAGAGCCGCTTTAGAGCTATAGAACCAGGTCTGAAGAGCTGCTCTAGAGCCTAAGAACCAGGTCAGCAGAGCTGCTCTAGAGCCAGAGAACCAGATCAGCAGAGCTGCTGTAGAGCCGGAGAAACCAGGTCAGCAGTGCTGCTTTAGAGGGAGAGAACCAGGTCAGCAGAGCTGCTTTAAAGCCAGAGAATCAGATCAGCAGAGCTGCTCTAGAGCCAGAGAACCAGGTCAGCAGTGCTGCTCTAGAGCCAGAGAACCAGGTCAGAAGAGCTGCTGTAGAGCCAGAGAAACCAGGTCAGCAGAGCTCCTTTAGTGCCACCAGGTCAGCAGAACTGCTTTATAGCCACCAGGTCAGCAGAGCTGATTTAGAGCCAGAGAACCAGGTCAGCAGAGCTGCTTTAGAGCCAGGTCAGCAGAGCTGCTTTAGAGGGAGAGAACAAGGTCAGCATAGCTGATTCAAAGCCAGAGAACCAGGTCAGCAGAGCTGCTTTAGAGCCATAGGACCAGGTCAGCAGAGCTGCTTTAGAGCCAGAGAACAAGGTCGGCAGAGCTACTGTAGAGCCAGAGAACCAGGTCAGCAGAGCTGCTTTAGAGGAAGAGAACCAGGTCAGCAGAGCCACTTTAGAGCCAGAGAACCAGGTCAGCAGAGTCGCTTTAGGGCCAGAGAACCAGGTCAGCAGAGCTGCTTTAGAGCCAGAGATGAAGGTCATCAGAGCAGCATTAGAGCCAGAGAACCAGGTCAGCAGAGCCGCTTTAGAGCCAGAGAACCAGGTCAGCAGAGCTGCTCTAGAGCCTAAGAACCAGGTCAGCAGAGCTGCTCTAGAGGCAGAGAACCAGGTCAGCAGAGCTGCTCTAGAGGCAGAGAACCAGGTCAGCAGAGCTTCTGTAGAGCGAGAAAACCAGGTCAGCAGTGCTGCTTTAGAGGGAGAGAACCAGGTTAGCAGAGCTGCTTTAGAGCCAGTGAACCAGATCAGCAGTGCTGCTCTAGAGCCAGAGAACCAGGTCAGAAGAGCTGGTGTAGAGCTAGAGAAACCAGGTCAGCAGAGCTGCTTTAGAGCCACCAGTTCAGCAGAGCTGCTTTAGAGCCACCAGGTCAGTAGAGCTGCTTTAAAGCCAGAGAACCAGGTCAGCAGAGCTGCTTTAGAGCCAGGTCAGCAGAGCTGCTTTAGTCAGAGAGAACAAGGTCAGCAGAGATGCTCTAGAGCCATACAACCAAGTCAGCAGAGCTGCTTTAAAGCCATAGGACCAGGTCAGCAGAGCTGCTCTAGAGCCAGAGAACCAGGTCAGCAGAGCTGCACTAGAGCGAGAGAACCTGATCAGAAGAGCTGTTCTAGAGCCTAAGAACCAGGTCCGCAGAGCTGCAGTAGAGCAAGAGAAACTAGGACAGCAGAGCTGCTTTAGAGAGAGAGAACCCGGTCAGCAGAGATGCTCTAGAGCCAGAGAACCAGGTCAGCAGAGCTGTTTCAAAGCCAGAGAACCAGGTCAGCAGAGCTGCTTTAGAGCCATAGAACCAGGTCAGCAGAGCTGCTCTAGAGCCAGAGAACCAGGTCATCAGAGCTGCTGTAGAGCCAGAGAAACCAGGTCAGCAGTGCTGCTTTAGAGCCAGAGAACCAGGTCAGCAGAGCTGCTTTAGAGCCAGAGAACCAGATCAGCAGAGCTGCTCTAGAACCTAAGAACCAGGTCAGCAGTACTGCTCTAGAGGCAGAGAACCAGGTCAGAAGAGCTACTGTAGAGCCAGAGAAACCAGGTCAGCAGAGCTGCTTTAGAGGGAGAGAACCAGGTCAGCAGAGCTGCTTTAGAGCCAGAGAAACAGGTCAGCAGAGATGCTCTAGAGCCATACAACCAAGTCAGCAGAGCTGCTTTAAAGCTATAGGACCAGGTCAGCAGAGCTGCTCTAGAGCCAGAGAAACAGGTCAGCAGAGCTGCTCTAGAGCGAGAGAACCAGATCAGAAGAGCTGTTCTAGAGCCTAAGAACCAGGTCCGCAGAGCTGCAGTAGAGCAAGAGAAACCAGGTCAGCAGAGCTGCTTTAGAGGGAGAGAACCAGGTCAGCAGAGCTGCTTTAGAGCCAGAGAACCAGGTCTGCAGAGCTGCTTTAGAGCTAGAGAACCAGGTCAGCAGAGCTGCTTTAGAGGGAGAGAACAAGGTCAGCAGAGATGCTCTAGAGCCAGAGAACCAGGTCGGCAGAGCTGCTGTAGAGCTGGAGAAACCAGGTCATCAGTGCTGCTTTAGAGGGAGAGAACCAGGTCAGCAGAGCTGCTTTAGAGCCAGAGAACCAGGTCAGCAGAGCTGCTTTAGAGCCAGAGACCCAGATCAGCAGAGCTGCTTTAGAGCCAGATAACCAGGTCAGCAGAGCTGCTCTAGAGCCTAAGAACCAGGTCAGCAGAGCTGCTGTAGAGCCAGAGAACCAGGTCAGTAGAGCCGTTGTAGAGATAGAGAACCAGGTCAGGAGAGCCATTGTAGAGCAAGAGAACCACGTCAGAAGAGCTGCTCTAGAGCCTAGGAACCAGGTCCGCAGAGCTGCTGTAGAGCAAGAGAAACCAGGTCAGCAGAGCCGCTTTAGAGCCAGAGAACCAGGTCAGCAGAGCTGCTCTAGAGCCTAAGAACCAGGTCAGCAGAGCTGCAGTAGAGCAAGAGAAACTAGGACAGCAGAGCTGCTTTAGAGAGAGAGAACCCGGTCAGCAGAGATGCTCTAGAGCCAGAGAACCAGGTCAGCAGAGCTGTTTCAAAGCCAGAGAACAAGGTCAGCAGAGCTGCTTTAGAGCCATAGAACCAGGTCAGCAGAGCTGCTCTAGAGCCAGAGAACCAGGTCATCAGAGCTGCTGTAGAGCCAGAGAAACCAGGTCAGCAGTGCTGCTTTAGAGCCAGAGAACCAGGTCAGCAGAGCTGCTTTAGAGCCAGAGAACCAGATCAGCAGAGCTGCTCTAGAACCTAAGAACCAGGTCAGCAGTACTGCTCTAGAGGCAGAGAACCAGGTCAGAAGAGCTACTGTAGAGCCAGAGAAACCAGGTCAGCAGAGCTGCTTTAGAGGGAGAGAACCAGGTCAGCAGAGCTGCTTTAGAGCCAGAGAAACAGGTCAGCAGAGATGCTCTAGAGCCATACAACCAAGTCAGCAGAGCTGCTTTAAAGCTATAGGACCAGGTCAGCAGAGCTGCTCTAGAGCCAGAGAACCAGTTCAGCAGAGCTGCTCTAGAGCGAGAGAACCAGATCAGAAGAGCTGTTCTAGAGCCTAAGAACCAGGTCCGCAGAGCTGCAGTAGAGCAAGAGAAACCAGGTCAGCAGAGCTGCTTTAGAGGGAGAGAACCAGGTCAGCAGAGCTGCTTTAGAGCCAGAGAACCAGGTCTGCAGAGCTGCTTTAGAGCTAGAGAACCAGGTCAGCAGAGCTGCTTTAGAGCCACCAGGTCAGCAGAGCTGCTTTAAAACCAGAGAACCAAATCAGCAGAGCTGCTTTAGAGGGAGAGAACAAGGTCAGCAGAGATGCTCTAGAGCCAGTGAACCAGGTCGGCAGAGCTGCTGTAGAGCTGGAGAAACCAGGTCATCAGTGCTGCTTTAGAGGGAGAGAACCAGGTCAGCAGAGCTGCTTTAGAGCCAGAGAACCAGGTCAGCAGAGCTGCTTTAGAGCCAGAGACCCAGATCAGCAGAGCTGCTTTAGAGCCAGAGAACCAGGTCTGCAGAGCTGCTTTAGAGCTAGAGAACCAGGTCAGCAGAGCTGCTTTAGAGCCACCAGGTCAGCAGAGCTGCTTTAAAACCAGAGAACCAAATCAGCAGAGCTGCTTTAGAGGGAGAGAACAAGGTCAGCAGAGCTACTTTAGAGCCAGAGAACCAGGTCTGCAGAGCTGCTTTAGAGCTAGAGAACCAGGTCAGCAGAGCTGCTTTAGAGGGAGAGAACAAGGTCAGCAGAGATGCTCTAGAGCCAGAGAACCAGGTCGGCAGAGCTGCTGTAGAGCTGGAGAAACCAGGTCATCAGTGCTGCTTTAGAGGGAGAGAACCAGGTCAGCAGAGCTGCTTTAGAGCCAGAGAACCAGGTCAGCAGAGCTGCTTTAGAGCCAGAGACCCAGATCAGCAGAGCTGCTTTAGAGCCAGATAACCAGGTCAGCAGAGCTGCTCTAGAGCCTAAGAACCAGGTCAGCAGAGCTGCTGTAGAGCCAGAGAACCAGGTCAGTAGAGCCGTTGTAGAGATAGAGAACCAGGTCAGGAGAGCCGTTGTAGAGCAAGAGAACCACGTCAGAAGAGCTGCTCTAGAGCCTAGGAACCAGGTCCGCAGAGCTGCTGTAGAGCAAGAGAAACCAGGTCAGCAGAGCCGCTTTAGAGCCAGAGAACCAGGTCAGCAGAGCTGCTCTAGAGCCTAAGAACCAGGTCAGCAGAGCTGCAGTAGAGCAAGAGAAACTAGGACAGCAGAGCTGCTTTAGAGAGAGAGAACCCGGTCAGCAGAGATGCTCTAGAGCCAGAGAACCAGGTCAGCAGAGCTGTTTCAAAGCCAGAGAACAAGGTCAGCAGAGCTGCTTTAGAGCCATAGAACCAGGTCAGCAGAGCTGCTCTAGAGCCAGAGAACCAGGTCATCAGAGCTGCTGTAGAGCCAGAGAAACCAGGTCAGCAGTGCTGCTTTAGAGCCAGAGAACCAGGTCAGCAGAGCTGCTTTAGAGCCAGAGAACCAGATCAGCAGAGCTGCTCTAGAACCTAAGAACCAGGTCAGCAGTACTGCTCTAGAGGCAGAGAACCAGGTCAGAAGAGCTACTGTAGAGCCAGAGAAACCAGGTCAGCAGAGCTGCTTTAGAGGGAGAGAACCAGGTCAGCAGAGCTGCTTTAGAGCCAGAGAAACAGGTCAGCAGAGATGCTCTAGAGCCATACAACCAAGTCAGCAGAGCTGCTTTAAAGCTATAGGACCAGGTCAGCAGAGCTGCTCTAGAGCCAGAGAACCAGTTCAGCAGAGCTGCTCTAGAGCGAGAGAACCAGATCAGAAGAGCTGTTCTAGAGCCTAAGAACCAGGTCCGCAGAGCTGCAGTAGAGCAAGAGAAACCAGGTCAGCAGAGCTGCTTTAGAGGGAGAGAACCAGGTCAGCAGAGCTGCTTTAGAGCCAGAGAACCAGGTCTGCAGAGCTGCTTTAGAGCTAGAGAACCAGGTCAGCAGAGCTGCTTTAGAGCCACCAGGTCAGCAGAGCTGCTTTAAAACCAGAGAACCAAATCAGCAGAGCTGCTTTAGAGGGAGAGAACAAGGTCAGCAGAGATGCTCTAGAGCCAGTGAACCAGGTCGGCAGAGCTGCTGTAGAGCTGGAGAAACCAGGTCATCAGTGCTGCTTTAGAGGGAGAGAACCAGGTCAGCAGAGCTGCTTTAGAGCCAGAGAACCAGGTCAGCAGAGCTGCTTTAGAGCCAGAGACCCAGATCAGCAGAGCTGCTTTAGAGCCAGAGAACCAGGTCAGCAGAGCTGCTCTAGAGCCTAAGAACCAGGTCAGCAGAGCTGCTGTAGAGCCAGAGAACCAGGTCAGTAGAGCCATTGTAGAGATAGAGAACCAGGTCAGGAGAGCCGTTGTAGAGCAAGAGAACCACGTCAGAAGAGCTGCTCTAGAGCCTAGGAACCAGGTCCGCAGAGCTGCTGTTGAGCAAGAGAAACCAGGTCAGCAGAGCCGCTTTAGAGCCAGAGTACCAGGTCAGCAGAGCTGCTCTAGAGCCTAAGAACCAGGTCAGCAGAGCTGCTCTAGAGGCAGAGAAACCGGTCAGCAGAGCTGCTTTAGAGCAAGAGAACCAGGTCAGCAGAGCTGTTGTAGAGCCAGAGAACCAGGTCAGAAGAGCTGTTCTAGAGCCTAAGACCCAGGTCCTCAGAGCTGCTGTAGAGCAAGAGAAAAAAGGTCAGCAGAGCTGCTTTAGAGGCAGAGAACTAGGTCAGCAGAGGTGCTTTAGAGCCAGAGATTCAGGACAGCAGAGCTGCTTTAGAGCCATAGAACCAGGTTAGCAGAGCCGCTTTAGGGCCAGAGAACCAGGTTAGCAGAGCCGCTTTAGGGCCAGAGAACCAGGTCAGCAGAGCTGCTTTAGAGCCAGAGAACAAGGTCAGCAGAGCTATTGTAGAGCCAGAGAACCAGGTCAGCAGAGCTGCTTTAGAGGAAGAGAACCAGGTCAGCAGAGTCACTTTAGAGCCAGAGAACTAGGTTAGCAGAGCTGCTTTAGGGCCAGAGAACCAGGTCAGCAGAGCTGCTTTAGAGCCAGAGAACAAGGTCAGCAGAGCTGCACTAGAGCCAGAGAACTAGGTCAGCAGAGCCGCTTTAGAGCTATAGAACCAGGTCTGAAGAGCTGCTCTAGAGCCTAAGAACCAGGTCAGCAGAGCTGCTCTAGAGCCAGAGAACCAGATCAGCAGAGCTGCTGTAGAGCCGGAGAAACCAGGTCAGCAGTGCTGCTTTAGAGGGAGAGAACCAGGTCAGCAGAGCTGCTTTAGAGCCAGAGAACCAGATCAGCAGAGCTGCTCTAGAGCCAGAGAACCAGGTCAGCAGTGCTGCTCTAGAGCCAGAGAACAAGGTCAGAAGAGCTGCTGTAGAGCCAGAGAAACCAGGTCAGCAGAGCTCCTTTAGTGCCACCAGGTCAGCAGAGCTGCTTTATAGCCACCAGGTCAGCAGAGCTGATTTAGAGCCAGAGAACCAGGTCAGCAGAGCTGCTTTAGAGCCAGGTCAGCAGAGCTGCTTTAGAGGGAGAGAACAAGGTCAGCATAGCTGATTCAAAGCCAGAGAACCAGGTCAGCAGAGCTGCTTTAGAGCCATAGGACCAGGTCAGCAGAGCTGCTTTAGAGCCAGAGAACAAGGTCGGCAGAGCTACTGTAGAGCCAGAGAACCAGGTCAGCAGAGCTGCTTTAGAGGAAGAGAACCAGGTCAGCAAAGCCACTTTAGAGCCAGAGAACCAGGTCAGCAGAGCCGCTTCAGGGCCAGAGAACCAGGTCAGCAGAGCTGCTTTAGAGCCAGAGATGAAGGTCAGCAGAGCAGCACTAGAGCCAGAGAACCAGGTCAGCAGAGCCGCTTTAGAGCCAGAGAACCAGGTCAGCAGAGCTGCTCTAGAGCCTAAGAACCAGGTCAGCAGAGCTGCTCTAGAGGCAGAGAACCAGGTCAGCAGAGCTGCTCTAGATGCAGAGAACCAGGTCAGCAGAGCTTCCGTAGAGCGAGAAAACCAGGTCAGCAGTGCTGCTTTAGAGGGAGAGAACCAGGTTAGCAGAGCTGCTTTAGAGCCAGTGAACCAGATCAGCAGTGCTGCTCTAGAGCCAGAGAACCAGGTCAGAAGGGCTGGTGTAGAGCCAGAGAAACCAGGTCAGCAGAGCTGCTTTAGAGCCACCAGTTCAGCAGAGCTGCTTTAGAGCCACCAGGTCAGCAGAGCTGCTTTAAAGCCAGAGAACCAGGTCAGCAGAGCTGCTTTAGAGCCAGGTCAGCAGAGCTGCTTTAGTCGGAGAGAACAAGGTCAGCAGAGATGCTCTAGAGCCAGAGAACCAGGTCAGCAGAGCTGCTTCAAAACCAGAGAACCACGTCAGCAGAGCTGCTTTAGAGCCATAGAACCAGGTCAGCAGAGCTGCTTTAGAGCCATAGAACCAGGTCAGCAGAGCTGCTTTAGAGCCAGAGAACCAGGTCAGCAGAGCTGCTGTAGAGGAAGAGAACCAGGTCAGCAGAGCCACTTTAGAGCCAGAGAACCAGGTCAGCAGAGCTTCTTTAGGGCCAGAGAACCAGGTCAGCAGAGCTGCTTTAGAGGAAGAGAACCAGGTCAGCAGAGTCACTTTAGAGCCAGAGAACTAGGTTAGCAGAGCTGCTTTAGGGCCAGAGAACCAGGTCAGCAGAGCTGCTTTAGAGCCAGAGAACAAGGTCAGAAGAGCAGCACAAGAGCCAGAGAACCAGGTCAGCAGAGCTGCTTTAGAGCCAGAGAACCAGGTCAGCAGTGCTGCTCTAGAGCCTAAGAACCAGGTCAGCAGAGCTGCTCTAGAGGCAGAGAACCAGGTCAGCAGAGTTGCTCTAGAGGCAGAGAACCAGGTCAGCAGAGCTTCTGTAGAGCGAGAGAACCAGGTCAGCAGAGCTGCTTTAGAGCCAGAGAACCAGGTCAGCAGAGCCGTTGTAGAGCCAGAGAACCAGGTTAGAAGAGCTGTTCTAGAGCCTAAGAACCAGGTCCGCAGAACTGCTGTAGAGCAAGAGAACCAGGTCAGCAGAGCTGCTTTAGAGGCAGAGAAATAGGTCAGCAGAGCTGCTTTAGAGCCAGAGAATCAGGACAGCAAAGCTGCTTTAGAGGGAGAGAACCCGGTCAGCAGAGATGCTCTAGAGCCAGAGAACCAGGTCAGCAGAGATGCTCTAGAGCCAGAGAACCAGGTCGGCAGAGCTGCTGTAGAGCTGGAGACACCAGGTCAGCAGTGCTGCTTTAGAGGGAGAGAACCAGGTCAGCAGAGCTGTTTCAAAGCCAGACAACCAGGTCAGCAGAGCAGCTTTGGAGCCAGAGAACCAGGTCAGCAGAGCCGCTTTAGAGCCAGAGAACCAGGTCAGCAGAGCTGCTGTAGAGACAGAAAATCAGGACAGCAGAGCTGCTTTAGAGGGAGAGAACAAAGTCAGCAGAGATGCAATGGAGCCAGAGAAACAGATCAGCACAGCTGCTTCAAAGCCAAAGTATAAGGTCAGCAGAGCTGCTTTAGAGCCATAGAACCAGGTCAGAAGAGCTGCTTTAGAGCCAGAGAACGAGGTCAGCAGAGCTATTTCAAAGCCAGAGAACCAGGCCAGCAGAGCTGCTGTAGAGCCAGAGAACCAGGTCAGCAGAGCTGCTTTAGAGCCAGAGAACCAGGTCAGCAGAGCTGTTGTAGAGCCAGAGAACCAGGTCAGAAGAGTTGCTGTTGAGCAAGAGAAACCAGGTCAGCAGAGCTGCTTTAGAGGCAGAGAACTAGGTCAGCAGAGGTGCTTTAGAGCCAGAGATTCAGGACAGCAGAGCTGCTTTAGAGGGAGAGAACCCGTTCAGCAGAGATGCTCTAGAGCCAGAGAAACAGCTCAGCAGAGCTGCTTCAAAGCCAGAGAACCAGGTCAGCAGAGCTGCTTTAGAGCCATAGAACCAGGTTAGCAGAGCCGCTTTAGGGCCAGAGAACCAGGTTAGCAGAGCCGCTTTAGGGCCAGAGACCAGGTCAGCAGAGCTGCTTTAGAGCCAGAGAACAAGGTCAGCAGAGCTATTGTAGAGCCAGAGAACCAGGTCAGCAGAGCTGCTTTAGAGGAAGAGAACCATGTCAGCAGAGCCACTTTAGAGCCAGAGAACTAGGTTAGCAGAGCCGCTTTAGGGCCAGAGAACCAGGTCAGCAGAGCTGCTTTAGAGCCAGAGAACAAGGTCAGCAGAGCTGCACTAGAGCCAGAGAACCAGGTCAGCAGAGCCGCTTTAGAGCTATAGAACCAGGTCTGAAGAGCTGATCTTGAGCCTAAGAACCAGGTCAGCAGAGCTGCTCTAGAGCCAGAGAACCAGATCAGCAGAGCTGCTGTAGAGCCGGAGAAACCAGGTCAGCAGTGCTGCTTTAGAGGGAGAGAACCAGGTCAGCAGAGCTGCTTTAGAGCCAGACAACCAGATCAGCAGAGCTGCTCTAGAGCCAGAGAACCAGGTCAGCAGTGCTGCTCTAGAGCCAGAGAACCAGGTCAGAAGAGCTGCTGTAGAGCCAGAGAGACCAGGTCAGCAGAGCTCCTTTAGTGCCACCAGGTCAGCAGAGCTGCTTTATAGCCACCTGGTCAGCAGAGCTGATTTAGAGCCAGAGAACCAGGTCAGCAGAGCTGCTTTAGAGCCAGGTCAGCAGAGCTGCTTTAGAGGGAGAGAACAAGGTCAGCATAGCTGATTCAAAGCCAGAGAACCAGGTCAGCAGAGCTGCTTTAGAGCCATAGGACCAGGTCAGCAGAGCTGCTTTAGAGCCAGAGAACAAGGTCAGCAGAGCTAATGTAGAGCCAGAGAACCAGGTCAGCAGAGCTGCTTTAGAGGAAGAGAACCAGGTCAGCAGATCCACTTTAGAGCCAGAGAACCAGGTCAGCAGAGCCGATTTAGGGCCAGAGAACCAGGTCAGCAGAGCTGCTTTAGAGCCAGAGGTGAAGGTCAGCAGAGCAGCACTAGAGCCAGAGAACCAGGTCAGCAAAGCCGCTTTAGAGCCAGAGAACCAGGTCAGCAGAGCTGCTCTAGAACCTAAGAACCAGGTCAGCAGAGCTGCTCTAGAGGCAGAGAACTAGGTCAGCAGAGCTGCTCTAGAGGCAGAGAACCAGGTCAGCAGAGCTTCTGTAGAGCGAGAAAACCAGGTCAGCAGCGCTGCTTTAGAGGGAGAGAACCAGGTTAGCAGAGCTGCTTTAGAGCCAGAGAACCAGGTCAGCAGAGCTGCTTTAGAGCCAGAGAACCAGGCCAGCAGAGGTGCTTTAGAGCCAGGTCAGCAGAGCTGCTTTAGTGGTTGAGAACAAGGTCAGCAGAGATGCTCTAGAGCCAGAGAACCAGGTCAGCAGAGCTGCTTCAAAACCAAAGAACCACGTCAGCAGAGCTGCTTTAGAGCCATAGAACCAGGTCAGCAGAACTGCTTTAGAGCCATAGAACCAGGTCAGCAGAGCTGCTTTAGAGCCAGAGAACCAGGTCAGCAGAGCTGCTGTAGAGGAAGAGAACCAGGTCAGCGGAGCCACTTTAGAGCCAGAGAACCAGGTCAGCAGAGCTTCTTTAGGGCCAGATTACCAGTTCAGCAGATCTGCTTTAGAGCCAGAGAACAAGGTCAGAAGAGCAGCACTAGAGCCAGAGAACCAGGTCAGCAGAGCCGCTTTAGAGCCAGAGAACCAGGTCAGCAGTGCTGCTCTAGAGCCTAAGAACCAGGTCAGCAGAGCTGATCTAGAGGCAGAGAACCAGGTCAGCAGAGCTGCTCTAGAGGCAGAGAACCAGGTCAGCAGAGCTTCTGTAGAGCGAGAGAACCAGGTCAGCAGAGCTGCTTTAGAGCCAGAGAACCAGGTCAGCAGAGCCATTGTAGAGCCGGAGAACCAGGTTAGAAGAGCTGTTCTAGAGCCTAAAAACCAGGTCAGCAGAGCTGATCTAGAGGCAGAGAACCAGGTCAGCAGTGCTGCTCTAGAGCCTAAGAACCAGGTCAGCAGAGCTGCTTTAGAGCCAGAGAACCAGGTCAGCAGAGCCGCTTTAGAGCCAGAGAACCAGGTCAGCAGTGCTGCTCTAGAGCCTAAGAACCAGGTCAGCAGAGCTGATCTAGAGGCAGAGAACCAGGTCAGCAGAGCTGCTCTAGAGGCAGAGAACCAGGTCAGCAGAGCTTCTGTAGAGCGAGAGAACCAGGTCAGCAGAGCTGCTGTAGAGCAAGAGAACCAGGTCAGCAGAGCTGCTCTAGAGCCAGAGAAACAGATCAGCAGAGCTGCTCTAGAGCCAGAGAACCAGGTCAGCAGTGCTGCTCTAGAGCCAGAGAACCAGGTCAGAAGAGCTGCTGTAGAGCCAGAGAAACCAGGTCAGCAGAGCTCCTTTAGTGCCACTAGGTCAGCAGAGCTGCTTTATAGCCACCAGGTCAGCAGAGCTGATTTAGAGCCAGAGAACCAGGTCAGCAGAGCTGCTTTAGAGCCAGGTCAGCAGAGCTGCTTTAGAGGGAGAGAACAAGGTCAGCATAGCTGATTCAAAGCCAGAGAACCAGGTCAGCAGAGCTGCTTTAGAGCCATAGGACCAGGTCAGCAGAGCTACTGCAGAGCCAAAGAACCAGGTCAGCAGAGCTGCTTTAGAGGAAGAGAACCAGATCAGCAGAGCCACTTTAGAGCCAGAGAACCAGGTCAGCAGAGCCGCTTTAGGGCCAGAGAACCAGGTCAGCAGAGCTGCTTTAGAGCCAGAGATGAAGGTCAGCAGAGCAGCACTAGAGCCAGAGAACCAGGTCAGCAGAGCCACTTTAGAGCCATAGAACCAGGTCAGCAGAGCTGCTCTAGAGCCTAAGAACCAGGTCAGCAGAGCTGCTCTAGAGGCAGAGAACCAGGTCAGCAGAGCTGCTCTAGAGGCAGAGAACCAGGTCAGCAGAGCTTCTGTAGAGCGAGAGAACCAGGTCAGCAGTGCTGCTTTAGAGGGAGAGAACCAGGTTAGCAGAGCTGCTTTAGAGCCAGAGAACCAGATCAGCAGTGCTGCTCTAGAGCCAGAGAACCAGGTCAGAAGAGCTGCTGTAGAGCCAGAGAAACCAGGTCAGCAGAGCTGCTTTAGAGCCACCAGCTCAGCAGAGCTGCTTTAGAGCAACCAGGTCAGCAGAGCTGCTTTAGAGCCAGAGAACCAGGTCAGCAGAGCTGCTTTAGAGCCAGGTCAGCAGAGCTGCTTTAGTGGGAGAGAACAAGGTCAGCAGAGATGTTCTAGAGCCAGAGAACCAGGTCAACAGAGCTGCTTCAAAACAAGAGAACCACATCAGCAGAGCTGTTTTAGAGCCATAGAACCAGGTCAGCAGAGCTGCTTTAGAGCCATAGAACCAGGTCAGCAGAGCTGCTTTAGAGCCAGAGAACCAGGTCAGCAGAGCTGCTGTAGAGGAAGAGAACCAGGTCAGCAGAGCCACTTTAGAGCCAGAGAACCAGGTCAGCAGAGCTTCTTTAGGGCCAGAGAACCAGTTCAGCAGAGCTGCTTTAGAGCCAGAGAACAAGGTCAGAAGAGCAGCACTAGAGCCAGAGAACCAGGTCAGCAGAGCCGCTTTAGAGCCAGAGAACCAGGTCAGCAGTGCTGCTCTAGAGCCTAAGAACCAGGTCAGCAGAGCTGCTCTAGAGGCAGAGAACCAGGTCAGCAGAGCTGCTCTAGAGGCAGAGAACCAGGTCAGCAGAGCTTCTGTAGAGTGAGAGAACCAGGTCAGCAGAGCTGCTTTAGAGCCAGAGAACCAGGTCAGCAGAGCCGTTGTAGAGCCAGAGAACCAGGTTAGAAGAGCTGCTCTAGAGCCTAGGAACCAGGTCCGCAGAGCTGCTGTAGTGCAAGAGAAACCAGGTCAGCAGAGCCTCTTTAGAGCCAGAGAACCAGGTCAGCAGAGCTGCTCTAGAGCCTAAGAACTAGGTCAGCAGAGCTGCTCTAGAGGCAGAGAACTAGGTCAGCAGAGCCGTTGTAGAGCCAGAGAACCAGGTCAGAAAAGCTGCTCTAGAGCCTAAGAACCAGGTCCGAAGAGCTGCTGTAGAGCAAGAGAAACCAGGTCAGCAGAGCTGCTTTAGAGGCAGAGAACTAGGTCAGCAGAGCCGCTTTAGAGCCAGAGAATCAGGACAGCAGAGCTGCTTTAGAGGGAGAGAACCCGGTCAGCAGAGATGCTCTAGAGCCAGAGAAACAGGTCAGCAGAGCTTCTTCAACGCCAGATAACCAGGTCAGCAGAGCTGCTTTAGAGCCATAAAACCAGGTCAGCAGAGCTGTTCTAGAGCCTGAGAACAGGTTCAGCAGAGCTACTGTAGAGCCAGAGAACCAGATCAGCAGAGCTGCTTTAGAGGAAGAGAACCAGGTCAGCAGAGCCACTTTAGAGTCAGATAACCAGGTCTGCAGAGCCGCTTTAGAGGGAGAGAACCCGGCCAGCAGAGATGCTCTAGAGCAAGAGAACCAGCTCAGCAGAGCTGCTTCAAAGCCAGAGAACCAGGACAGCAGAGCTGCTTTAGAGCCATAGAACCAGGTCAGCAGAGCTGCTCTAGAGCCAGAGAACCAGGTCAGCAGAGCTGCTCTAGAGCCAGAGAACCAGATCAGAAGAGCTGTTCTAGAGCCTAAGAACTAGGTCCACAGAGCTGCAGTAGAGCAAGAGAAATCAGGTCAACAGAGCTGCTTTAGAGGGAGAGAACCCGGTCAGCAGAGATGCTCTAGAGCCATAGAACCAGGTCAGCAGAGCTGCTTCAAAGCCAGAGAACCAGGTCAGCAGAGCTGCTTTAAAGCCATAGAACCAGGTCAGCAGAGCTGCTCTAGAGCCAGAGAACCAGGTCAGCAGAGCTGCTCTAGAGCCAGAGAACCATATCAGAAGAGCTGTTCTAGAGCCTAAGAACCAGGTCTGCAAAGCTGCAGTAGAGCAAGAGAAACCAGGACAGCAGAGCTGCTTTAGAGGGAGAGAACCCGGTCAGCAGAGATGCTCTAGAGCCAGAGAACCAGGTCAGCAGAGCTGTTTCAAAGCCAGAGAACCAGGTCAGCAGAGCTGCTTTAGAGCCAGAGAACCAGGTCAGCAGAGCCGCTTTAGAGCCAGAGAACCAGGTCAGCAGAGCTGCTGTAGAGCAAGAGAAACCAGGTCAGCAGAGCTGTTTCAAAGCCAGACAACCAGGTCAGCAGAGCAGCTTTGGAGCCAGAGAACCAGGTCAGCAGAGCCGCTTTAGAGCCAGAGAACCAGGTCAGCAGAGCTGCTGTAGAGACAGAAAATCAGGACAGCAGAGCTGCTTTAGAGGGAGAGAACAAAGTCAGCAGAGATGCACTGGAGCCAGAGAAACAGGTCAGCACAGCTGCTTCAAAGCCAAAGTATAAGGTCAGCAGAGCTGCTTTAGAGCCATAGAACCAGGTCAGAAGAGCTGCTTTAGAGCCAGAGAACGAGGTCAGCAGAGCTATTTCAAAGCCAGAGAACCAGGCCAGCAGAGCTGCTGTAGAGCCAGAGAACCAGGTCAGCAGAGCTGCTTTAGAGCCAGAGAACCAGGTCAGCAGAGCTGTTGTAGAGCCAGAGAACCAGGTCAGAAGAGTTGCTGTAGAGCAAGAGAAACCAGGTCAGCAGAGCTGCTTTAGAGGCAGAGAACTAGGTCAGCAGACCTGCCTTAGAGACAGAAAATCAGGACAGCAGAGCTGCTTTAGAGGGAGAGAACCCGGTCAGCAAAGGTGCTCTAGAGCAAGAGAACGAGGTTAGCATAGCTGCTTCAAAGCCAGAGAACCAGGTCAGCAGAGCTACATTAGAGCCATAGAACCAGGCCAGCAGAGCTGCTTCAAAGCCAGAGAACCAGGTCAGCAAAGCTGCTTTAGAGCTGTAGAACCAGGTCAGCAGAGCTGCTTTAGAGCCAGAGAACCAGGTCAGCAGAGCTGTTGTAGAGCCTGAGAACAAGGTCAGCAGAGCTACTGTAGAGCCAGAGAACCAGGTCTGCAGAGCTGCTTTAGAGGGAGAGAACCAGGTCAGCAGATCCGCTTTAGAGCCAGAGAACCAGGTCAGCAGAGACTTTTTAGAGCCAGAGAACCAGGTCAGCAGAGCTGCTCTAGAGCCTAAGAACTAGGTCAGCAGAGCTGCTCTAGAGGCAGAGAACCAGGTCAGCAGAGCCGTTGTAGAGCCAGAGAACCAGGTCAGAAAAGCTGCTCTAGAGCCTAAGAACCAGGTCCGAAGAGCTGCTGTAGAGCAAGAGAAACCAGGTCAGCAGAGCTGCTTTAGAGGCAGAGAACTAGGTCAGCAGAGCCGCTTTAGAGCCAGAGAATCAGGACAGCAGAGCTGCTTTAGAGGGAGAGAACCCGGTCAGCAGAGATGCTCTAGAGCCAGAGAAACAGGTCAGCAGAGCTTCTTCAAAGCCAGATAACCAGGTCAGCGGAGCTGCTTTAGAGCCATAGAACCAGGTCAGCAGAGCTGTTCTAGAGCCTGAGAACAGGGTCAGCAGAGCTACTGTAGAGCCAGAGAACCAGATCAGCAGAGCTGCTTTAGAGGAAGAGAACCAGGTCAGCAGAGCCACTTTAGAGTCAGATAACCAGGTCTGCAGAGCCGCTTTAGAGGGAGAGAACCAGGCCAGCAGAGATGCTCTAGAGCAAGAGAAGCAGCTCAGCAGAGCTGCTTCAAAGCCAGAGAACCAGGACAGCAGAGCTGCTTTAGAGCCATAGAACCAGGTCAGCAGAGCTGCTCTAGAGCCAGAGAACCAGGTCAGCAGAGCTGCTCTAGAGCCAGAGAACCAGATCAGAAGAGCTGTTCTAGAGCTTAAGAACTAGGTCCGCAGAGCTGCAGTAGAGCAAGAGAAACCAGGTCAACAGAGCTGCTTTAGAGGGAGAGAACCCGGTCAGCAGAGATGCTCTAGAGCCATAGAACCAGGTCAGCAGAGCTGCTTCAAAGCCAGAGAACCAGGTCAGCAGAGCTGCTTTAAAGCCATAGAACCAGGTCAGCAGAGCTGCTCTAGAGCCAGAGAACCAGGTCAGCAGAGCTGCTCTAGAGCCAGAGAACCATATCAGAAGAGCTGTTCTAGAGCCTAAGAACCAGGTCTGCAAAGCTGCAGTAGAGCAAGAGAAACCAGGACAGCAGAGCTGCTTTAGAGGGAGAGAACCCGGTCAGCAGAGATGCTCTAGAGCCAGAGAACCAGGTCAGCAGAGCTGTTTCAAAGCCAGAGAACCAGGTCAGCAGAGCTGCTTTAGAGCCAGAGAACCAGGTCAGCAGAGCCGCTTTAGAGCCAGAGAACCAGGTCAGCAGAGCTGCTGTAGAGCAAGAGAAACCAGGTCAGCAGAGCTGTTTCAAAGCCAGACAACCAGGTCAGCAGAGCAGCTTTGGAGCCAGAGAACCAGGTCAGCAGAGCCGCTTTAGAGCCAGAGAACCAGGTCAGCAGAGCTGCTGTAGAGACAGAAAATCAGGACAGCAGAGCTGCTTTAGAGGGAGAGAACAAAGTCAGCAGAGATGCACTGGAGCCAGAGAAACAGGTCAGCACAGCTGCTTCAAAGCCAAAGTATAAGGTCAGCAGAGCTGCTTTAGAGCCATAGAACCAGGTCAGAAGAGCTGCTTTAGAGCCAGAGAACGAGGTCAGCAGAGCTATTTCAAAGCCAGAGAACCAGGCCAGCAGAGCTGCTGTAGAGCCAGAGAACCAGGTCAGCAGAGCTGCTTTAGAGCCAGAGAACCAGGTCAGCAGAGCTGTTGTAGAGCCAGAGAACCAGGTCAGAAGAGTTGCTGTAGAGCAAGAGAAACCAGGTCAGCACAGCTGCTTTAGAGGCAGAGAACTAGGTCAGCAGACCTGCCTTAGAGACAGAAAATCAGGACAGCAGAGCTGCTTTAGAGGGAGAGAACCCGGTCAGCAAAGGTGCTCTAGAGCAAGAGAACAAGGTTAGCATAACTGCTTCAAAGCCAGAGAACCAGGTCAGCAGAGCTACATTAGAGCCATAGAACCAGGTCAGCAGAGCTGCTTCAAAGCCAGAGAACCAGGTCAGCAAAGCTGCTTTAGAGCTGTAGAACCAGGTCAGCAGAGCTGCTTTGGAGCCAGAGAACCAGGTCAGCAGAGCTGTTGTAGAGCCTGAGAACAAGGTCAGCAGAGCTACTGTAGAGCCAGAGAACCAGGTCTGCAGAGCTGCTTTAGAGGGAGAGAACCAGGTCAGCAGATCCGCTTTAGAGCCAGAGAACCAGGTCAGCAGAGACGCTTTAGAGCCAGAGAACCAGGTCACCAGAGCTGCTTTGGAGCCAGAGAACCAGGTCAGCAGAGCTGCTCTAGAGCCTAAGAACCAGGTCAGCAGAGCTGCTCTAGAGGCAGAGAACCAGGTCAGCAGAGCTGCTCTAGAGGCAGAGAACCAGGTCAGCAGAGTTGCTGTAGAGCGAGAGAACAAGGTCAGCAGAGCTGCTTTAGAGCCAGAGAACCAGGTCAGCAGAGCTGTTGTAGAGCCAGAGAACCAGGTCAGAAGAGCTGCTTTAGAGGCAGAGAACTAGGTCAGCAGAGCTGCTTTAGAGGGAGAGAACCAGGTCAGCAGATCTGCTTTAGAGCCAGAGAACCAGGTCAGCAGAGACGCTTTAGAGCCAGAGAACCAGGTCACCAGAGCTGCTTTGGAGCCAGAGAACCAGGTCAGCAGAGCTGCTCTAGAGCCTAAGAACCAGGTCAGCAGAGCTGCTCTAGAGGCAGAGAACCAGGTCAGCAGAGCTGCTCTAGAGGCAGAGAACCAGGTCAGCAGAGTTGCTGTAGAGCGAGAGAACCAGGTCAGCAGAGCTGCTTTAGAGCCAGAGAACCAGGACAGCAGAGCTGTTGTAGAGCCTGAGAACAAGGTCAGCAGAGCTACTGTAGAGCCAGAGAACCAGGTCTGCAGAGCTGCTTTAGAGGAAGAGAACCAGGTCAGTAGAGCCACTTTAGAGCCAGAGAACCAGGTTAGCAGAGACGCTTTAGGGTCAGAGAACCAGGTCAGCAGAGCTGCTTTAGAGCCAGAGAACAAGGTCAGCAGAGCTGCACTAGAGCCAGAGAACCAGGTCAGCAGAGCAGCTTTAGAGCTATAGAACCAGGTCTGAAGAGCTGCTCTGGAGCCTAAGAACCAGGTCAGCAGAGCTGCTCTAGTTCCAGAGAACCAGATCAGCAGAGCTGCTGTAGACCCAGAGAACCAGGTCAGCAGTGCTGCTCTAGAGCTAGAGAACCAGGTCAGAAGTGCTGCTGTAGAGCCAGAGAAACCAGGTCAGCAGAGCTGCGTTAGAGCCACCAGGATAGCAGAGCTGCTTTATAGCCACCAGGTCAGCAGAGCTGATATAGAGCCAGAGAACCAGGTCAGCAGATCTGCTTTAGAGCCAGATCAGCAGAGCTGCTTTAGAGGGAGAGAGCAAGGTCAGCAGAGATGCTCTAGAGCCAGAGAACCAGGTCAGCAGATCTGCTTCAAAGCCAGAGAATCAGGTCAGCGGAGCTGCTTTAGAGCCATAGAACCAGGTCAGCAGAGCTGCTTTAGAGCCAGAGAACCAGGTCAGCAGAGCTACTGTAGACGCAGAGAACTAGGTCAGCAGAGCTGCTCTAGAGGCAGAGAACCAGGTCAGCAGAGCTTCTGTAGAGCGAGAAAACCAGGTCAGCAGCGCTGCTTTAGAGGGAGAGAACCAGGTTAGCAGAGCTGCTTTAGAGCCAGAGAACCAGATCAGCAGTGCTGCTCTAGAGCCAGAGAAACCAGGTCAGCAGAGCTGCTTTAGAGCCACCAGCTCAGCAGAGCTGCTTTAGAGCCACCAGGTCAGCAGAGCTGCTTTAGAGCCAGAGAACCAGGTCAGCAGAGCTGCTTTAGAGCCAGGTCAGCAGAGCTGCTTTAGTGGTTGAGAACAAGGTCAGCAGAGATGCTCTAGAGCCAGAGAACCAGGTCAGCAGAGCTGCTTCAAAACCAAAGAACCACGTCAGCAGAGCTGCTTTAGAGCCATAGAACCAGGTCAGCAGAACTGCTTTAGAGCCATAGAACCAGGTCAGCAGAGCTGCTTTAGAGCCAGAGAACCAGGTCAGCAGAGCTGCTGTAGAGGAAGAGAACCAGGTCAGCGGAGCCACTTTAGAGCCAGAGAACCAGGTCAGCAGAGCTTCTTTAGGGCCAGATTACCAGTTCAGCAGATCTGCTTTAGAGCCAGAGAACAAGGTCAGAAGAGCAGCACTAGAGCCAGAGAACCAGGTCAGCAGAGCCGCTTTAGAGCCAGAGAACCAGGTCAGCAGTGCTGCTCTAGAGCCTAAGAACCAGGTCAGCAGAGCTGCTCTAGAGGCAGAGAACCAGGTCAGCAGAGCTGCTCTAGAGGCAGAGAACCAGGTCAGCAGAGCTTCTGTAGAGCGAGAGAACCAGGTCAGCAGAGCTGCTTTAGAGCCAGAGAACCAGGTCAGCAGAGCCGTTGTAGAGCCAGAGAACCAGGTTAGAAGAGCTGTTCTAGAGCCTAAAAACCAGGTCCGCAGAGCTGCTGTAGAGCAAGAGAACCAGGTCAGCAGAGCTGCTCTAGAGCCAGAGAAACAGATCAGCAGAGCTGCTCTAGAGCCAGAGAACCAGGTCAGCAGTGCTGCTCTAGAGCCAGAGAACCAGGTCAGAAGAGCTGCTGTAGAGCCAGAGAAACCAGGTCAGCAGAGCTCCTTTAGTGCCACCAGGTCAGCAGAGCTGCTTTATAGCCACCAGGTCAGCAGAGCTGATTTAGAGCCAGAGAACCAGGTCAGCAGAGCTGCTTTAGAGCCAGGTCAGCAGAGCTGCTTTAGAGGGAGAGAACAAGGTCAGCATAGCTGATTCAAAGCCAGAGAACCAGGTCAGCAGAGCTGCTTTAGAGCCATAGGACCAGGTCAGCAGAGCTACTGCAGAGCCAAAGAACCAGGTCAGCAGAGCTGCTTTAGAGGAAGAGAACCAGATCAGCAGAGCCACTTTAGAGCCAGAGAACCAGGTCAGCAGAGCCGCTTTAGGGCCAGAGAACCAGGTCAGCAGAGCTGCTTTAGAGCCAGAGATGAAGGTCAGCAGAGCAGCACTAGAGCCAGAGAACCAGGTCAGCAGAGCCGCTTTAGAGCCAGAGAACCAGGTCAGCAGAGCTGCTCTAGAGCCTAAGAACCAGGTCAGCAGAGCTCCTCTAGAGGCAGAGAACCAGGTCAGCAGAGCTGCTCTAGAGGCAGAGAACCAGGTCAGCAGAGCTTCTGTAGAGCGAGAGAACCAGGTCAGCAGTGCTGCTTTAGAGGGAGAGAACCAGGTTAGCAGAGCTGCTTTAGAGCCAGAGAACCAGATCAGCAGTGCTGCTCTAGAGCCAGAGAACCAGGTCAGAAGAGCTGCTGTAGAGCCAGAGAAACCAGGTCAGAAGAGCTGCTGTAGAGCCAGAGAAACCAGGTCAGCAGAGCTGCTGTAGAGCAAGAGAAACCAGGTCAGCAGAGCTGTTTCAAAGCCAGACAACCAGGTCAGCAGAGCAGCTTTGGAGCCAGAGAACCAGGTCAGCAGAGCTGCTTTAGAGCCAGAGAACCAGGTCAGCAGAGCTGTTGTAGAGCCAGAGAACCAGGTCAGAAGAGTTGCTGTAGAGCAAGAGAAACCAGGTCAGCACAGCTGCTTTAGAGGCAGAGAACTAGGTCAGCAGACCTGCCTTAGAGACAGAAAATCAGGACAGCAGAGCTGCTTTAGAGGGAGAGAAACCGGTCAGCAAAGGTGCTCTAGAGCAAGAGAACGAGGTTAGCATAGCTGCTTCAAAGCCAGAGAACCAGGTCAGCAGAGCTACATTAGAGCCATAGAACCAGGTCAGCAGAGCTGCTTCAAAGCCAGAGAACCAGGTCAGCAAAGCTGCTTTAGAGCTGTAGAACCAGGTCAGCAGAGCTGCTTTAGAGCCAGAGAACCAGGTCAGCAGAGCTGTTGTAGAGCCTGAGAACAAGGTCAGCAGAGCTACTGTAGAGCCAGAGAACCAGGTCTGCAGAGCTGCTTTAGAGGGAGAGAACCAGGTCAGCAGATCCGCTTTAGAGCCAGAGAACCAGGTCAGCAGAGACGCTTTAGAGCCAGAGAACCAGGTCACCAGAGCTGTTTTGGAGCCAGAGAACCAGGTCAGCAGAGCTGCTCTAGAGCCTAAGAACCAGGTCAGCAGAGCTGCTCTAGAGGCAGAGAACCAGGTCAGCAGAGCTGCTCTAGAGGCAGAGAACCAGGTCAGCAGAGTTGCTGTAGAGCGAGAGAACAAGGTCAGCAGAGCTGCTTTAGAGCCAGAGAACCAGCTCAGCAGAGCTGTTGTAGAGCCAGAGAACCATATCAGAAGAGCTGTTCTAGAGCCTAAGAACCAGGTCTGCAAAGCTGCAGTAGAGCAAGAGAAACCAGGACAGCAGAGCTGCTTTAGAGGGAGAGAACCCGGTCAGCAGAGATGCTCTAGAGCCAGAGAACCAGGTCAGCAGAGCTGTTTCAAAGCCAGAGAACCAGGTCAGCAGAGCTGCTTTAGAGCCAGAGAACCAGGTCAGCAGAGCCGCTTTAGAGCCAGAGAACCAGGTCAGCAGAGCTGCTGTAGAGCAAGAGAAACCAGGTCAGCAGAGCTGTTTCAAAGCCAGACAACCAGGTCAGCAGAGCAGCTTTGGAGCCAGAGAACCAGGTCAGCAGAGCCGCTTTAGAGCCAGAGAACCAGGTCAGCAGAGCTGCTGTAGAGACAGAAAATCAGGACAGCAGAGCTGCTTTAGAGGGAGAGAACAAAGTCAGCAGAGATGCACTGGAGCCAGAGAAACAGGTCAGCACAGCTGCTTCAAAGCCAAAGTATAAGGTCAGCAGAGCTGCTTTAGAGCCATAGAACCAGGTCAGAAGAGCTGCTTTAGAGCCAGAGAACGAGGTCAGCAGAGCTATTTCAAAGCCAGAGAACCAGGCCAGCAGAGCTGCTGTAGAGCCAGAGAACCAGGTCAGCAGAGCTGCTTTAGAGCCAGAGAACCAGGTCAGCAGAGCTGTTGTAGAGCCAGAGAACCAGGTCAGAAGAGTTGCTGTAGAGCAAGAGAAACCAGGTCAGCACAGCTGCTTTAGAGGCAGAGAACTAGGTCAGCAGACCTGCCTTAGAGACAGAAAATCAGGACAGCAGAGCTGCTTTAGAGGGAGAGAACCCGGTCAGCAAAGGTGCTCTAGAGCAAGAGAACAAGGTTAGCATAGCTGCTTCAAAGCCAGAGAACCAGGTCAGCAGAGCTACATTAGAGCCATAGAACCAGGTCAGCAGAGCTGCTTCAAAGCCAGAGAACCAGGTCAGCAAAGCTGCTTTAGAGCTGTAGAACCAGGTCAGCAGAGCTGCTTTGGAGCCAGAGAACCAGGTCAGCAGAGCTGTTGTAGAGCCTGAGAACAAGGTCAGCAGAGCTACTGTAGAGCCAGAGAACCAGGTCTGCAGAGCTGCTTTAGAGGGAGAGAACCAGGTCAGCAGATCCGCTTTAGAGCCAGAGAACCAGGTCAGCAGAGACGCTTTAGAGCCAGAGAACCAGGTCACCAGAGCTGCTTTGGAGCCAGAGAACCAGGTCAGCAGAGCTGCTCTAGAGCCTAAGAACCAGGTCAGCAGAGCTGCTCTAGAGGCAGAGAACCAGGTCAGCAGAGCTGCTCTAGAGGCAGAGAACCAGGTCAGCAGAGTTGCTGTAGAGCGAGAGAACAAGGTCAGCAGAGCTGCTTTAGAGCCAGAGAACCAGGTCAGCAGAGCTGTTGTAGAGCCAGAGAACCAGGTCAGAAGAGCTGCTTTAGAGGCAGAGAACTAGGTCAGCAGAGCTGCTTTAGAGGGAGAGAACCAGGTCAGCAGATCTGCTTTAGAGCCAGAGAACCAGGTCAGCAGAGACGCTTTAGAGCCAGAGAACCAGGTCACCAGAGCTGCTTTGGAGCCAGAGAACCAGGTCAGCAGAGCTGCTCTAGAGCCTAAGAACCAGGTCAGCAGAGCTGCTCTAGAGGCAGAGAACCAGGTCAGCAGAGCTGCTCTAGAGGCAGAGAACCAGGTCAGCAGAGTTGCTGTAGAGCGAGAGAACCAGGTCAGCAGAGCTGCTTTAGAGCCAGAGAACCAGGACAGCAGAGCTGTTGTAGAGCCTGAGAACAAGGTCAGCAGAGCTACTGTAGAGCCAGAGAACCAGGTCTGCAGAGCTGCTTTAGAGGAAGAGAACCAGGTCAGTAGAGCCACTTTAGAGCCAGAGAACCAGGTTAGCAGAGACGCTTTAGGGTCAGAGAACCAGGTCAGCAGAGCTGCTTTAGAGCCAGAGAACAAGGTCAGCAGAGCTGCACTAGAGCCAGAGAACCAGGTCAGCAGAGCAGCTTTAGAGCTATAGAACCAGGTCTGAAGAGCTGCTCTGGAGCCTAAGAACCAGGTCAGCAGAGCTGCTCTAGTTCCAGAGAACCAGATCAGCAGAGCTGCTGTAGACCCAGAGAACCAGGTCAGCAGTGCTGCTCTAGAGCTAGAGAACCAGGTCAGAAGTGCTGCTGTAGAGCCAGAGAAACCAGGTCAGCAGAGCTGCTTTAGAGCCACCAGGATAGCAGAGCTGCTTTATAGCCACCAGGTCAGCAGAGCTGATATAGAGCCAGAGAACCAGGTCAGCAGATCTGCTTTAGAGCCAGATCAGCAGAGCTGCTTTAGAGGGAGAGAACAAGGTCAGCAGAGATGCTCTAGAGCCAGAGAACCAGGTCAGCAGATCTGCTTCAAAGCCAGAGAATCAGGTCAGCGGAGCTGCTTTAGAGCCATAGAACCAGGTCAGCAGAGCTGCTTTAGAGCCAGAGAACCAGGTCAGCAGAGCTACTGTAGACGCAGAGAACTAGGTCAGCAGAGCTGCTCTAGAGGCAGAGAACCAGGTCAGCAGAGCTTCTGTAGAGCGAGAAAACCAGGTCAGCAGCGCTGCTTTAGAGGGAGAGAACCAGGTTAGCAGAGCTGCTTTAGAGCCAGAGAACCAGATCAGCAGTGCTGCTCTAGAGCCAGAGAAACCAGGTCAGCAGAGCTGCTTTAGAGCCACCAGCTCAGCAGAGCTGCTTTAGAGCCACCAGGTCAGCAGAGCTGCTTTAGAGCCAGAGAACCAGGTCAGCAGAGCTGCTTTAGAGCCAGGTCAGCAGAGCTGCTTTAGTGGTTGAGAACAAGGTCAGCAGAGATGCTCTAGAGCCAGAGAACCAGGTCAGCAGAGCTGCTTCAAAACCAAAGAACCACGTCAGCAGAGCTGCTTTAGAGCCATAGAACCAGGTCAGCAGAACTGCTTTAGAGCCATAGAACCAGGTCAGCAGAGCTGCTTTAGAGACAGAGAACCAGGTCAGCAGAGCTGCTGTAGAGGAAGAGAACCAGGTCAGCGGAGCCACTTTAGAGCCAGAGAACCAGGTCAGCAGAGCTTCTTTAGGGCCAGATTACCAGTTCAGCAGATCTGCTTTAGAGCCAGAGAACAAGGTCAGAAGAGCAGCACTAGAGCCAGAGAACCAGGTCAGCAGAGCCGCTTTAGAGCCAGAGAACCAGGTCAGCAGTGCTGCTCTAGAGCCTAAGAACCAGGTCAGCAGAGCTGCTCTAGAGGCAGAGAACCAGGTCAGCAGAGCTGCTCTAGAGGCAGAGAACCAGGTCAGCAGAGCTTCTGTAGAGCGAGAGAACCAGGTCAGCAGAGCTGCTTTAGAGCCAGAGAACCAGGTCAGCAGAGCCGTTGTAGAGCCAGAGAACCAGGTTAGAAGAGCTGTTCTAGAGCCTAAAAACCAGGTCCGCAGAGCTGCTGTAGAGCAAGAGAACCAGGTCAGCAGAGCTGCTCTAGAGCCAGAGAAACAGATCAGCAGAGCTGCTCTAGAGCCAGAGAACCAGGTCAGCAGTGCTGCTCTAGAGCCAGAGAACCAGGTCAGAAGAGCTGCTGTAGAGCCAGAGAAACCAGGTCAGCAGAGCTCCTTTAGTGCCACCAGGTCAGCAGAGCTGCTTTATAGCCACCAGGTCAGCAGAGCTGATTTAGAGCCAGAGAACCAGGTCAGCAGAGCTGCTTTAGAGCCAGGTCAGCAGAGCTGCTTTAGAGGGAGAGAACAAGGTCAGCATAGCTGATTCAAAGCCAGAGAACCAGGTCAGCAGAGCTGCTTTAGAGCCATAGGACCAGGTCAGCAGAGCTACTGCAGAGCCAAAGAACCAGGTCAGCAGAGCTGCTTTAGAGGAAGAGAACCAGATCAGCAGAGCCACTTTAGAGCCAGAGAACCAGGTCAGCAGAGCCGCTTTAGGGCCAGAGAACCAGGTCAGCAGAGCTGCTTTAGAGCCAGAGATGAAGGTCAGCAGAGCAGCACTAGAGCCAGAGAACCAGGTCAGCAGAGCCGCTTTAGAGCCAGAGAACCAGGTCAGCAGAGCTGCTCTAGAGCCTAAGAACCAGGTCAGCAGAGCTCCTCTAGAGGCAGAGAACCAGGTCAGCAGAGCTGCTCTAGAGGCAGAGAACCAGGTCAGCAGAGCTTCTGTAGAGCGAGAGAACCAGGTCAGCAGTGCTGCTTTAGAGGGAGAGAACCAGGTTAGCAGAGCTGCTTTAGAGCCAGAGAACCAGATCAGCAGTGCTGCTCTAGAGCCAGAGAACCAGGTCAGAAGAGCTGCTGTAGAGCCAGAGAAACCAGGTCAGAAGAGCTGCTGTAGAGCCAGAGAAACCAGGTCAGCAGAGCTGCTGTAGAGCAAGAGAAACCAGGTCAGCAGAGCTGTTTCAAAGCCAGACAACCAGGTCAGCAGAGCAGCTTTGGAGCCAGAGAACCAGGTCAGCAGAGCTGCTTTAGAGCCAGAGAACCAGGTCAGCAGAGCTGTTGTAGAGCCAGAGAACCAGGTCAGAAGAGTTGCTGTAGAGCAAGAGAAACCAGGTCAGCACAGCTGCTTTAGAGGCAGAGAACTAGGTCAGCAGACCTGCCTTAGAGACAGAAAATCAGGACAGCAGAGCTGCTTTAGAGGGAGAGAAACCGGTCAGCAAAGGTGCTCTAGAGCAAGAGAACGAGGTTAGCATAGCTGCTTCAAAGCCAGAGAACCAGGTCAGCAGAGCTACATTAGAGCCATAGAACCAGGTCAGCAGAGCTGCTTCAAAGCCAGAGAACCAGGTCAGCAAAGCTGCTTTAGAGCTGTAGAACCAGGTCAGCAGAGCTGCTTTAGAGCCAGAGAACCAGGTCAGCAGAGCTGTTGTAGAGCCTGAGAACAAGGTCAGCAGAGCTACTGTAGAGCCAGAGAACCAGGTCTGCAGAGCTGCTTTAGAGGGAGAGAACCAGGTCAGCAGATCCGCTTTAGAGCCAGAGAACCAGGTCAGCAGAGACGCTTTAGAGCCAGAGAACCAGGTCACCAGAGCTGTTTTGGAGCCAGAGAACCAGGTCAGCAGAGCTGCTCTAGAGCCTAAGAACCAGGTCAGCAGAGCTGCTCTAGAGGCAGAGAACCAGGTCAGCAGAGCTGCTCTAGAGGCAGAGAACCAGGTCAGCAGAGTTGCTGTAGAGCGAGAGAACAAGGTCAGCAGAGCTGCTTTAGAGCCAGAGAGCCAGCTCAGCAGAGCTGTTGTAGAGCCAGAGAACCAGGTCAGAAGAGCTGCTTTAGAGGCAGAGAACTAGGTCAGCAGAGCTGCTTTAGAGGGAGAGAACCAGGTCAGCAGATCTGCTTTAGAGCCAGAGAACCAGGTCAGCAGAGACGCTTTAGAGCCAGAGAACCAGGTCACCAGAGCTGCTTTGGAGCCAGAGAACCAGGTCAGCAGAGCTGCTCTAGAGCCTAAGAACCAGGTCAGCAGAGCTGCTCTAGAGGCAGAGAACCAGGTCAGCAGAGCTGCTCTAGAGGCAGAGAACCAGGTCAGCAGAGTTGCTGTAGAGCGAGAGAACCAGGTCAGCAGAGCTGCTTTAGAGCCAGAGAACCAGGACAGCAGAGCTGTTGTAGAGCCTGAGAACAAGGTCAGCAGAGCTACTGTAGAGCCAGAGAACCAGGTCTGCAGAGCTGCTTTAGAGGAAGAGAACCAGGTCAGTAGAGCCACTTTAGAGCAAGAGAACCAGGTTAGCAGAGACGCTTTAGGGTCAGAGAACCAGGTCAGCAGAGCTGCTTTAGAGCCAGAGAACAAGGTCAGCAGAGCTGCACTAGAGCCAGAGAACCAGGTCAGCAGAGCAGCTTTAGAGCTATAGAACCAGGTCTGAAGAGCTGCTCTAGAGCCTAAGAACCAGGTCAGCAGAGCTGCTCTAGTGCCAGAGAACCAGATCAGCAGAGCTGCTGTAGAGCCAGAGAACCAGGTCAGCAGAGCTGTTGTAGAGCCGGAGAAACCAGCTCAGCAGTGCTGCTTTAGAGGGATGAGAACCAGGTCAGCAGAGCTGCTTTAGAGCCAGAGAACCAGATCAGCAGAGCAGCTCTAGAGCCAGAGAACCAGGTCAGCAGTGCTGCTCTAGAGCTAGAGAACCAGGTCAGAAGTGCTGCTGTAGAGCCAGAGAAACCAGGTCAGCAGAGCTGCTTTAGAGCCACCAGGATAGCAGAGCTGCTTTATAGCCACCAGGTCAGCAGAGCTGATTTAGAGCCAGAGAACCAGGTCAGCAGATCTGCTTTAGAGCCAGATCAGCAGAGCTGCTTTAGAGGGAGAGAACAAGGTCAGCAGAGATGCTCTAGAGCCAGAGAACCAGGTCAGCAGATCTGCTTCAAAGCCAGAGAATCAGGTCAGCAGAGCTGCTTTAGAGCCATAGAACTAGGTCAGCAGAGCTGCTTTAGAGCCAGAGAACCAGGTCAGCAGAGCTACTGTAGACGCAGAGAACTAGGTCAGCAGAGCTGCTCTAGAGGCAGAGAACCAGGTCAGCAGAGCTTCTGTGGAGCGAGAAAACCAGGTCAGCAGCGCTGCTTTAGAGGGAGAGAACCAGGTTATCAGAGCTGCTTTAGAGCCAGAGAACCAGATCAGCAGTGCTGCTCTAGAGCCAGAGAAACCAGGTCAGCAGAGCTGCTTTAGAGCCACCAGCTCAGCAGAGCTGCTTTAGAGCCACCAGGTCAGCAGAGCTGCTTTAGAGCCAGAGAACCAGGTCAGCAGATCTGCTTTAGAGCCAGGTCAGCAGAGCTGCTTTAGTGGTTGAGAACAAGGTCAGCAGAGATGCTCTAGAGCCAGAGAACCAGGTCAGCAGAGCTGCTTCAAAACCAAAGAACCACGTCAGCAGAGCTGCTTTAGAGCCATAGAACCAGGTCAGCAGAACTGCTTTAGAGCCATAGAACCAGGTCAGCAGAGCTGCTTTAGAGCCAGAGAACCAGGTCAGCAGAGCTGCTGTAGAGGAAGAGAACCAGGTCAGCGGAGCCACTTTAGAGCCAGAGAACCAGGTCAGCAGAGCTTCTTTAGGGCCAGATTACCAGTTCAGCAGATCTGCTTTAGAGCCAGAGAACAAGGTCAGAAGAGCAGCACTAGAGCCAGAGAACCAGGTCAGCAGAGCCACTTTAGAGCCAGAGAACCAGGTCAGCAGTGCTGCTCTAGAGCCAGAGAACCAGGTCAGAAGAGCTGCTGTAGAGCCAGAGAAACCAGGTCAGCAGAGCTCCTTTAGTGCCACCAGGTCAGCAGAGCTGCTTTATAGCCACCAGGTCAGCAGAGCTGATTTAGAGCCAGAGAACCAGGTCAGCAGAGCTGCTTTAGAGCCAGGTCAGCAGAGCTGCTTTAGAGGGAGAGAACAAGGTCAGCATAGCTGATTCAAAGCCAGAGAACCAGGTCAGCAGAGCTGCTTTAGAGCCATAGGACCAGGTCAGCAGAGCTACTGCAGAGCCAAAGAACCAGGTCAGCAGAGCTGCTTTAGAGGAAGAGAACCAGATCAGCAGAGCCACTTTAGAGCCAGAGAACCAGGTCAGCAGAGCCGCTTTAGGGCCAGAGAACCAGGTCAGCAGAGCTGCTTTAGAGCCAGAGATGAAGGTCAGCAGAGCAGCACTAGAGCCAGAGAACCAGGTCAGCAGAGCCGCTTTAGAGCCAGAGAACCAGGTCAGCAGAGCTGCTCTAGAGCCTAAGAACCAGGTCAGCAGAGCTCCTCTAGAGGCAGAGAACCAGGTCAGCAGAGCTGCTCTAGAGGCAGAGAACCAGGTCAGCAGAGCTTCTGTAGAGCGAGAGAACCAGGTCAGCAGTGCTGCTTTAGAGGGAGAGAACCAGGTTAGCAGAGCTGCTTTAGAGCCAGAGAACCAGATCAGCAGTGCTGCTCTAGAGCCAGAGAACCAGGTCAGAAGAGCTGCTGTAGAGCCAGAGAAACCAGGTCAGAAGAGCTGCTGTAGAGCCAGAGAAACCAGGTCAGCAGAGCTGCTGTAGAGCAAGAGAAACCAGGTCAGCAGAGCTGTTTCAAAGCCAGACAACCAGGTCAGCAGAGCAGCTTTGGAGCCAGAGAACCAGGTCAGCAGAGCTGCTTTAGAGCCAGAGAACCAGGTCAGCAGAGCTGTTGTAGAGCCAGAGAACCAGGTCAGAAGAGTTGCTGTAGAGCAAGAGAAACCAGGTCAGCACAGCTGCTTTAGAGGCAGAGAACTAGGTCAGCAGACCTGCCTTAGAGACAGAAAATCAGGACAGCAGAGCTGCTTTAGAGGGAGAGAAACCGGTCAGCAAAGGTGCTCTAGAGCAAGAGAACGAGGTTAGCATAGCTGCTTCAAAGCCAGAGAACCAGGTCAGCAGAGCTACATTAGAGCCATAGAACCAGGTCAGCAGAGCTGCTTCAAAGCCAGAGAACCAGGTCAGCAAAGCTGCTTTAGAGCTGTAGAACCAGGTCAGCAGAGCTGCTTTAGAGCCAGAGAACCAGGTCAGCAGAGCTGTTGTAGAGCCTGAGAACAAGGTCAGCAGAGCTACTGTAGAGCCAGAGAACCAGGTCTGCAGAGCTGCTTTAGAGGGAGAGAACCAGGTCAGCAGATCCGCTTTAGAGCCAGAGAACCAGGTCAGCAGAGACGCTTTAGAGCCAGAGAACCAGGTCACCAGAGCTGTTTTGGAGCCAGAGAACCAGGTCAGCAGAGCTGCTCTAGAGCCTAAGAACCAGGTCAGCAGAGCTGCTCTAGAGGCAGAGAACCAGGTCAGCAGAGCTGCTCTAGAGGCAGAGAACCAGGTCAGCAGAGTTGCTGTAGAGCGAGAGAACAAGGTCAGCAGAGCTGCTTTAGAGCCAGAGAACCAGCTCAGCAGAGCTGTTGTAGAGCCAGAGAACCAGGTCAGAAGAGCTGCTTTAGAGGCAGAGAACTAGGTCAGCAGAGCTGCTTTAGAGGGAGAGAACCAGGTCAGCAGATCTGCTTTAGAGCCAGAGAACCAGGTCAGCAGAGACGCTTTAGAGCCAGAGAACCAGGTCACCAGAGCTGCTTTGGAGCCAGAGAACCAGGTCAGCAGAGCTGCTCTAGAGCCTAAGAACCAGGTCAGCAGAGCTGCTCTAGAGGCAGAGAACCAGGTCAGCAGAGCTGCTCTAGAGGCAGAGAACCAGGTCAGCAGAGTTGCTGTAGAGCGAGAGAACCAGGTCAGCAGAGCTGCTTTAGAGCCAGAGAACCAGGACAGCAGAGCTGTTGTAGAGCCTGAGAACAAGGTCAGCAGAGCTACTGTAGAGCCAGAGAACCAGGTCTGCAGAGCTGCTTTAGAGGAAGAGAACCAGGTCAGTAGAGCCACTTTAGAGCAAGAGAACCAGGTTAGCAGAGACGCTTTAGGGTCAGAGAACCAGGTCAGCAGAGCTGCTTTAGAGCCAGAGAACAAGGTCAGCAGAGCTGCACTAGAGCCAGAGAACCAGGTCAGCAGAGCAGCTTTAGAGCTATAGAACCAGGTCTGAAGAGCTGCTCTAGAGCCTAAGAACCAGGTCAGCAGAGCTGCTCTAGTGCCAGAGAACCAGATCAGCAGAGCTGCTGTAGAGCCAGAGAACCAGGTCAGCAGAGCTGTTGTAGAGCCGGAGAAACCAGCTCAGCAGTGCTGCTTTAGAGGGATGAGAACCAGGTCAGCAGAGCTGCTTTAGAGCCAGAGAACCAGATCAGCAGAGCAGCTCTAGAGCCAGAGAACCAGGTCAGCAGTGCTGCTCTAGAGCTAGAGAACCAGGTCAGAAGTGCTGCTGTAGAGCCAGAGAAACCAGGTCAGCAGAGCTGCTTTAGAGCCACCAGGATAGCAGAGCTGCTTTATAGCCACCAGGTCAGCAGAGCTGATTTAGAGCCAGAGAACCAGGTCAGCAGATCTGCTTTAGAGCCAGATCAGCAGAGCTGCTTTAGAGGGAGAGAACAAGGTCAGCAGAGATGCTCTAGAGCCAGAGAACCAGGTCAGCAGATCTGCTTCAAAGCCAGAGAATCAGGTCAGCAGAGCTGCTTTAGAGCCATAGAACTAGGTCAGCAGAGCTGCTTTAGAGCCAGAGAACCAGGTCAGCAGAGCTACTGTAGACGCAGAGAACTAGGTCAGCAGAGCTGCTCTAGAGGCAGAGAACCAGGTCAGCAGAGCTTCTGTGGAGCGAGAAAACCAGGTCAGCAGCGCTGCTTTAGAGGGAGAGAACCAGGTTATCAGAGCTGCTTTAGAGCCAGAGAACCAGATCAGCAGTGCTGCTCTAGAGCCAGAGAAACCAGGTCAGCAGAGCTGCTTTAGAGCCACCAGCTCAGCAGAGCTGCTTTAGAGCCACCAGGTCAGCAGAGCTGCTTTAGAGCCAGAGAACCAGGTCAGCAGATCTGCTTTAGAGCCAGGTCAGCAGAGCTGCTTTAGTGGTTGAGAACAAGGTCAGCAGAGATGCTCTAGAGCCAGAGAACCAGGTCAGCAGAGCTGCTTCAAAACCAAAGAACCACGTCAGCAGAGCTGCTTTAGAGCCATAGAACCAGGTCAGCAGAACTGCTTTAGAGCCATAGAACCAGGTCAGCAGAGCTGCTTTAGAGCCAGAGAACCAGGTCAGCAGAGCTGCTGTAGAGGAAGAGAACCAGGTCAGCGGAGCCACTTTAGAGCCAGAGAACCAGGTCAGCAGAGCTTCTTTAGGGCCAGATTACCAGTTCAGCAGATCTGCTTTAGAGCCAGAGAACAAGGTCAGAAGAGCAGCACTAGAGCCAGAGAACCAGGTCAGCAGAGCCACTTTAGAGCCAGAGAACCAGGTCAGCAGTGCTGCTCTAGAGCCTAAGAACCAGGTCAGCAGAGCTGCTCTAGAGGCAGAGAACCAGGTCAGCAGAGCTGCTCTAGAGGCAGAGAACCAGGTCAGCAGAGCTTCTGTAGAGCGAGAGAACCAGGTCAGCAGAGCTGCTTTAGAGCCAGAGAACCAGGTCAGCAGAGCCGTTGTAGAGCCAGAGAACCAGGTTAGAAGAGCTGTTCTAGAGCCTAAAAACCAGGTCCGCAGAGCTGCTGTAGAGCAAGAGAACCAGGTCAGCAGAGCTGCTCTACAGCCAGAGAAACAGATCAGCAGAGCTGCTCTAGAGCCAGAGAACCAGGTCAGCTGTGCTGCTCTAGAGCCAGAGAACCAGGTCAGAAGAGCTGCTGTAGAGCCAGAGAAACCAGGTCAGCAGAGCTCCTTTAGTGCCACCAGGTCAGCAGAGCTGCTTTATAGCCACCAGGTCAGCATAGCTGATTCAAAGCCAGAGAACCAGGTCAGCAGAGCTGCTTTAGAGCCATAGGACCAGGTCAGCAGAGCTACTGCAGAGCCAAAGAACCAGGTCAGCAGAGCTGCTTTAGAGGAAGAGAACCAGATCAGCAGAGCCACTTTAGAGCCAGAGAACCAGGTCAGCAGAGCCGCTTTAGGGCCAGAGAACCAGGTCAGCAGAGCTGCTTTAGAGCCAGAGATGAAGGTCAGCAGAGCAGCACTAGAGCCAGAGAACCAGGTCAGCAGAGCCGCTTTAGAGCCAGAGAACCAGGTCAGCAGAGCTGCTCTAGAGCCTAAGAACCAGGTCAGCAGAGCTCCTCTAGAGGCAGAGAACCAGGTCAGCAGAGCTGCTCTAGAGGCAGAGAACCAGGTCAGCAGAGCTTCTGTAGAGCGAGAGAACCAGGTCAGCAGTGCTGCTTTAGAGGGAGAGAACCTGGTTAGCAGAGCTGCTTTAGAGCCAGAGAACCAGATCAGCAGTGCTGCTCTAGAGCCAGAGAACCAGGTCAGAAGAGCTGCTGTAGAGCCAGAGAAACCAGGTCAGCAGAGCTGCTTTAGAGCCACCAGGATAGCAGAGCTGCTTTATAGCCACCAGGTCAGCAGAGCTGATTTAGAGCCAAAGAACCAGGTCAGCAGATCTGCTTTAGAGCCAGATCAGCAGAGCTGCTTTAGAGGGAGAGAACAAGGTCAGCAGAGATGCTCTAGAGCCAGAGAACCAGGTCAGCAGATCTGCTTCAAAGCCAGAGAATCAGGTCAGCAGAGCTGCTTTAGAGCCATAGAACCAGGTCAGCAGAGCTGCTTTAGAGCCAGAGAACCAGGTCAGCAGAGCTACTGTAGACGCAGAGAACTAGGTCAGCAGAGCTGCTCTAGAGGCAGAGAACCAGGTCAGTAGAGCTTCTGTAGAGCGAGAAAACCAGGTCAGCAGTGCTGCTTTAGAGGGAGAGAACCAGGTTAGCAGAGCTGCTCTAGAGCCAGAGAACCAGGTCAGAAGAGCTGCTGTAGAGCCAGAGAAACCAGGTCAGCAGAGCTGCTTTAGAGCCACATGCTCAGCAGAGCTGCTTTAGAGCCACCAGGTCAGCAGAGCTGCTTTAGAGCCAGAGAACCAGGTCAGCAGAGCTGCTTTAGAGCCAGGTCAGCAGAGCTGCTTTAGTGGTTGAGAACAAGGTCAGCAGAGATGCTCTAGAGCCAGAGAACCAGGTCAGCAGAGCTGCTTCAAAACCAAAGAACCACGTCAGCAGAGCTGCTTTAGAGCCATAGAACCAGGTCAGCAGAACTGCTTTAGAGCCATAGAACCAGGTCAGCAGAGCTGCTTTAGAGCCAGAGAACCAGGTCAGCAGAGCTGCTGTAGAGGAAGAGAACCAGGTCAGCGGAGCCACTTTAGAGCCAGAGAACCAGGTCAGCAGAGCTTCTTTAGGGCCAGATTACCAGTTCAGCAGATCTGCTTTAGAGCCAGAGAACAAGGTCAGAAGAGCAGCACTACAGCCAGAGAACCAGGTCAGCAGTGCTGCTCTAGAGCCTAAGAACCAGGTCAGCAGAGCTGCTCTAGAGGCAGAGAACCAGGTCAGCAGAGCTGCTCTAGAGGCAGAGAACCAGGTCAGCAGAGCTTCTGTAGAGCGAGAGAACCAGGTCAGCAGAGCTGCTTTAGAGCCAGAGAACCAGGTCAGCAGAGCCGTTGTAGAGCCAGAGAACCAGGTTAGAAGAGCTGTTCTAGAGCCTAAAAACCAGGTCCGCAGAGCTGCTGTAGAGCAAGAGAACCAGGTCAGCAGAGCTGCTCTAGAGCCAGAGAAACAGATCAGCAGAGCTGCTCTAGAGCCAGAGAACCAGGTCAGCAGTGCTGCTCTAGAGCCAGAGAACCAGGTCAGAAGAGCTGCTGTAGAGCCAGAGAAACCAGGTCAGCAGAGCTCCTTTAGTGCCACCAGGTCAGCAGAGCTGCTTTATAGCCACCAGGTCAGCAGAGCTGATTTAGAGCCAGAGAACCAGGTCAGCAGAGCTGCTTTAGAGCCAGGTCAGCAGAGCTGCTTTAGAGGGAGAGAACAAGGTCAGCATAGCTGATTCAGAGCCAGAGAACCAGGTCAGCAGAGCTGCTTTAGAGCCATAGGACCAGGTCAGCAGAGCTACTGCAGAGCCAAAGAACCAGGTCAGCAGAGCTGCTTTAGAGGAAGAGAACCAGATCATCAGAGCCACTTTAGAGCCAGAGAACCAGGTCAGCAGAGCCGCTTTAGGGCCAGAGAACCAGGTCAGCAGAGCTGCTTTAGAGCCAGAGATGAAGGTCAGCAGAGCAGCACTAGAGCCAGAGAACCAGGTCAGCAGAGCCGCTTTAGAGCCAGAGAACCAGGTCAGCAGAGCTGCTCTAGAGCCTAAGAACCAGGTCAGCAGAGCTGCTCTAGAGGCAGAGAACTAGGTCAGCAGAGCTGCTCTAGAGGCAGAGAACCAGGTCAGCAGAGCTTCTGTAGAGAGAGAGAACCAGGTCAGCAGTGCTGCTTTAGAGGGAGAGAACCAGGTTAGCAGAGCTGCTTTAGAGCCAGAGAACCAGATCAGCAGTGCTGCTCTAGAGCCAGAGAACCAGGTCAGAAGAGCTGCTGTAGAGCCAGAGAAACCAGGTCAGCAGAGCTGCTTTAGAGCCACCAGCTCAGCAGAGCTGCTTTAGAGCCACCAGGTCAGCAGAGCTGCTTTAGAGCCAGAGAACCAGGTCAGTAGAGCTGCTTTAGAGCCAGGTCAGCAGATCTGCTTTAGTGGGAGAGAACAAGGTCAGCAGAGATGCTCTAGAGCCAGAGAACCAGGTCAACAGAGCTGCTTCAAAACAAGAGAACCACGTCAGCAGAGCTGCTTTAGAGCCATAGAACCAGGTCAGCAGAGCTGCTTTAGAGCCATAGAACCAGGTCAGCAGAGCTGCTTTAGAGCCAGAGAACCAGGTCAGCAGAGCTGCTGTAGAGGAAGAGAACCAGGTCAGCAGAGCCACTTTAGAGCCAGAGAACCAGGTCAGCAGAGCTTCTTTAGGGCCAGAGAACCAGTTCAGCAGAGCTGCTTTAGAGCCAGAGAACAAGGTCAGAAGAGCAGCACTAGAGCCAGAGAACCAGGTCAGCAGAGCCGCTTTAGAGCCAGAGAACAAGGTCAGCAGTGCTGCTCTAGAGCCTAAGAACCAGGTCAGCAGAGCTGCTCTAGAGGCAGAGAACCAGGTCAGCAGAGCTGCTCTAGAGGCAGAGAACCAGGTCAGCAGAGCTTCTGTAGAGCGAGAGAACCAGGTCAGCAGAGCTGCTTTAGAGCCAGAGAACCAGGTCAGCAGAGCCGTTGTAGAGCCAGAGAACCAGGTTAGAAGAGCTGTTCTAGAGCCTAAGAACCAGGTCCGCAGAGCTGCTGTAGAGCAAGAGAACCAGGTCCGCAGAGCTGCTTTAGAGGCAGAGAACTAGGTCAGCAGAGCTGCTTTAGAGCCAGAGAACGAGGTTAGCATAGCTGCTTCAAAGCCAGAGAACCAGGTCAGCAGAGCTACATTAGAGCCATAGAACCAGGTCAGCAGAGCTGCTTCAAAGCCAGAGAACCAGGTCAGCAAAGCTGCTTTAGAGCTGTAGAACCAGGTCAGCAGAGCTGCTTTAGAGCCAGAGAACCAGGTCAGCAGAGCTGTTGTAGAGCCTGAGAACAAGGTCAGCAGAGCTACTGTAGAGCCAGAGAACCAGGTCAGCAGAGCTGCTTTAGAGGGAGAGAACCAGGTCAGCAGATCCGCTTTAGAGCCAGAGAACCAGGTCAGCAGAGACGCTTTAGAGCCAGAGAACCAGGTCACCAGAGCTGCTTTGGAGCCAGAGAACCAGGTCAGCAGAGCTGCTCTAGAGCCTAAGAACCAGGTCAGCAGAGCTGCTCTAGAGGCAGAGAACCAGGTCAGCAGAGCTGCTCTAGAGGCAGAGAACCAGGTCAGCAGAGTTGCTGCAGAGCGAGAGAACAAGGTCAGCAGAGCTGCTTTAGAGCCAGAGAACCAGGTCAGCAGAGCTGTTGTAGAGCCAGAGAACCAGGTCAGAAGAGCTGCTTTAGAGGCAGAGAACTAGGTCAGCAGAGCTGCTTTAGAGGGAGAGAACCAGGTCAGCAATTCTGCTTTAGAGCCAGAGAACCAGGTCAGCAGAGACGCTTTAGAGCCAGAGAACCAGGTCACCAGAGCTGCTTTGGAGCCAGAGAACCAGGTCAGCAGAGCTGCTCTAGAGCCTAAGAACCAGGTCAGCAGAGCTGCTCTAGAGGCAGAGAACCAGGTCAGCAGAGCTGCTCTAGAGGCAGAGAACCAGGTCAGCAGAGTTGCTGTAGAGCGAGAGAACCAGGTCAGCAGAGCTGCTTTAGAGCCAGAGAACCAGGTCAGCAGAGCTGTTGTAGAGCCTGAGAACGAGGTCAGCAGAGCTACTGTAGAGCCAGAGAACCAGGTCTGCAGAGCTGCTTTAGAGGAAGAGAACCAGGTCAGTAGAGCCACTTTAGAGCCAGAGAACCAGGTTAGCAGAGACGCTTTAGGGTCAGAGAACCAGGTCAGCAGAGCTGCTTTAGAGCCAGAGAACAAGGTCAGCAGAGCTGCACTAGAGCCAGAGAACCAGGTCAGCAGAGCAGCTTTAGAGCTATAGAACCAGGTCTGAAGAGCTGCTCTAGAGCCTAAGAACCAGGTCAGCAGAGCTGCTCTAGTGCCAGAGAACCAGATCAGCAGAGCTGCTGTAGAGCCAGAGAACCAGGTCAGCAGAGCTGCTGTAGAGCCGGAGAAACCAGCTCAGCAGTGCTGCTTTAGAGGGAGAGAACCAGGTCAGCAGAGCTGCTTTAGAGCCAGAGAACCAGATCAGCAGAGCTGCTCTAGAGCCAGAGAACCAGGTCAGCAGTGCTGCTCTAGAGCTAGAGAACCAGGTCAGAAGTGCTGCTGTAGAGCCAGAGAAACCAGGTCAGCAGAGCTGCTTTAGAGCCACCAGGATAGCAGAGCTGCTTTATAGCCACCAGTTCAGCAGAGCTGATTTAGAGCCAGAGAACCAGGTCAGCAGATCTGCTTTAGAGCCAGATCAGCAGAGCTGCTTTAGAGGGAGAGAACAAGGTCATCAGAGATGCTCTAGAGCCAGAGAACCAGGTCAGCAGATCTGCTTCAAAGCCAGAGAACCAGGTCAGCAGAGCTGCTATAGAGGCAGAGAGAGCCAGGTCACCAGAGCTGCTGTAGAGCAAGAGAACCAGGTCAGCAGAGCAGCTTTAGAGCTATAGAACCAGGTCTGAAGAGCTGCTCTAGAGCCTAAGAACCAGGTCAGCAGAGCTGCTCTAGTGCCAGAGAACCAGATCAGCAGAGCTGCTGTAGAGCCAGAGAACCAGGTCAGCAGAGCTGCTGTAGAGCCGGAGAAACCAGCTCAGCAGTGCTGCTTTAGAGGGAGAGAACCAGGTCAGCAGAGCTGCTTTAGAGCCAGAGAACCAGATCAGCAGAGCTGCTCTAGAGCCAGAGAACCAGGTCAGCAGTGCTGCTCTAGAGCTAGAGAACCAGGTCAGAAGTGCTGCTCTAGAGGCAGAGAACCAGGACAGCAGAGCTGCTTTAGAGCCAACAGCTCAGCAGAGCTGTTTTAGAGCCACCAGGTCAGCAGAGCTGCTTTAGAGCCAGAGAACCAGGTCAGCCAGGTCAGCGGAGCTGCTTTAGAGGGAGAGAACAAGGTCAGCAGAGATGCTCTAGAGCCAGAGAACCAGGTCAGCAGAGCTGCTTCAAAACCAGAGAACCACGTCAGCAGAGCTGCTTTAGAGCCATAGAACCAGGTCAGCAGAGCTGATTTAGAGCCATTGAACCAGGTCAGCAGAGCTGCTTTAGAGCCAGAGAACCAGGTCAGCAGAGCCGATTTAGAGGAAGAGAACCAGGTCAGCAGAGCCACTTTAGAGGCAGAGAACCAGGTCATCAGAGCCGCTTTAGGGCCAGAGAACTAGGTCAGCAGAGCCGCTTTAGAGCCAGAGAACCAGGTCAGCAGAGCTGCTCTAGAGCCTAAGAACCAGGTCAGCAGAGCTGCTCTAGAGGCAGAGATCCAGGTCAGCAGAGCTTCTGTAGAGCGAGAGAACCAGGTCAGCAGAGCTACTTTAGAGCCAGAGAACGAGGTCAGCAGAGCCGTTGTAGAGCCAGAGAACCAGGTCAGAAGAGCTGCTCTAGAGCCTAAGAACCAGGTCCGCAGAGCTGCTGTAGAGCAATAGAAACCAGGTCAGCATAGCTGCTTTAGAGGCAGAGAACTAGGTCAGCAGAGCTGCTTTAGAGCCAGAGAATCAGGACAGCAAAGCTGCTTTAGAGGGAGAGAACCCGGTCAGCAGAGATGCTCTAGAGCCAGAGAACCAGGTCAGCAGAGCTGCTTCAAAGCCAGAGAACCAGGTCAGCAGAGCTGCTTTAGAGCCATAGAACCAGGTCAGCAGAGCTGTTGTAGAGCCTGAGAACAAGGTCAGCAGAGCTACTGTAGAGCCAGAGAACCAGGTCAGCAGAGCTGCTTTAGAGAAAGAGAACCAGGTCAGCAGAGCCACTTTAGAGCCAGAGAACCAGGTCAGCAAAGCTGCTTTAGGGCCAGAGGTGCTGCTTTAGAACCAGAAAAAAAGGTCAGCAGAGCGCACTAGAGCCAGAGAACGAGGTCAGCAGAGCCGCTTTAGAGCTATAGAACCAGGTCAGAAGAGCTGCTCTAGAGCCTTAGAACCAGGTCAGCAGAGCTGCTCTAGAGCCAGAGAACCAGATTAGCAGAGCTGCTTTAGAGCCAGAGAACCAGGTCAGCAGAGCTGCTTTAGAGCCAGAGAACAAGGTCAGCAGAGCTGCACTAGAGCCAGAGAACCAGGTCAGCAGAGCAGCTTTAGAGCTATAGAACCAGGTCTGAAGAGCTGCTCTAGAGCCTAAGAACCAGGCCAGCAGAGCCGCTCTACTGCCAGAGAATCAGATCAGCAGAGCTGCTGTAGAGCCAGAGAACCAGGTCAGCAGAGCTGCCGTAGAGCTGGAGAAACCAGCTCAGCAGTGTTGCTTTAGAGGGAGAGGACCAGATCCGCAGAGCTGCTTTTGAGCCAGAGAACCAGATCAGCAGAGCTGCTCTAGAGCCAGAGAGCCAGGTCAGCAGTGCTGCTCTAGAGCTAGAGAACCAGGTCAGAAGAGCTGCTGTAGAGCCAGAGAAACCAGGTCAGCAGAGCTGCTTTAGAGCCACCAGGATAGCAGAGCTGCTTTATAGCCACCAGGTCAGCAGAGCTGATTTAGAGCCGGAGAACCAGGTCAGCAGATCTGCTTTAGAGCCAGATCAGCAGAGCTGCTTTAGAGGGAGAGAACAAGGTCAGCAGAGATGCTCTAGAGCCAGAGAACCAGGTCAGCAGAGCTGCTTCAAAGCCAGAGAACCAGGTCAGCAGAGCTGCTTTAGAGCCATAGAACCAGGTCAGCAGAGCTGCTTTAGAGCCAGAGAACCAGGTCAGCAGAGCTACTGCAGAGCGAGAGAACCAGGTCAGCAGAGCTGCTTTAGAGCCAGAGAACCAGGTCAGCAGAGCTGTTTTAGAGCCAGAGAACCAGGTCAGAAGAGCTGCTTTAGAGGCAGAGAACTAGGTCAGCAGAGCTGCTTTAGAGGGAGAGAACCAGGTCAGCAGATCCGCTTTAGAGCCAGAGAACTAGGTCAGCAGAGACGCTTTAGAGCCAGAGAACGAGGTCAGCAGAGCCGCTTTAGAGCTATAGAACCAGGTCAGAAGAGCTGCTCTAGAGCCTTAGAACCAGGTCAGCAGAGCTGCTCTAGAGCCAGAGAACCAGATTAGCAGAGCTGCTTTAGAGCCAGAGAACCAGGTCAGCAGAGCTGCTTTAGAGCCAGAGAACAAGGTCAGCAGAGCTGCACTAGAGCCAGAGAACCAGGTCAGCAGAGCAGCTTTAGAGCTATAGAACCAGGTCTGAAGAGCTGCTCTAGAGCCTAAGAACCAGGCCAGCAGAGCTGCTCTACTGCCAGAGAATCAGATCAGCAGAGCTGCTGTAGAGCCAGAGAACCAGGTCAGCAGAGCTGCCGTAGAGCCGGAGAAACCAGCTCAGCAGTGCTGCTTTAGAGGGAGAGAACCAGATCAGCAGAGCTGCTTTTGAGCCAGAGAACCAGATCAGCAGAGCTGCTCTAGAGCCGGAGAGCCAGGTCAGCAGTGCTGCTCTAGAGCTAGAGAACCAGGTCAGAAGAGCTGCTGTAGAGCCAGAGAAACCAGGTCAGCAGAGCTGCTTTAGAGCCACCAGGAGAGCAGAGCTGCTTTATAGCCACCAGGTCAGCAGAGCTGATTTAGAGCCGGAGAACCAGGTCAGCAGATCTGCTTTAGAGCCAGATCAGCAGAGCTGCTTTAGAGGGAGAGAACAAGGTCAGCAGAGATGCTCTAGAGCCAGAGAACCAGGTCAGCAGAGCTGCTTCAAAGCCAGAGAACCAGGTCAGCAGAGCTGCTTTAGAGCCATAGAACCAGGTCAGCAGAGCTGCTTTAGAGCCAGAGAACCAGGTCAGCAGAGCTACTGCAGAGCGAGAGAACCAGGTCAGCAGAGCTGCTTTAGAGCCAGAGAACCAGGTCAGCAGAGCTGTTGTAGAGCCAGAGAACCAGGTCAGAAGAGCTGCTTTAGAGGCAGAGAACTAGGTCAGCAGAGCTGCTTTAGAGGGAGAGAACCAGGTCAGCAGATCCGCTTTAGAGCCAGAGAACTAGGTCAGCAGAGACGCTTTAGAGCCAGAGAACCAGGTCACCAGAGCTGCTTTGGAGCCAGAGAACCAGGTCAGCAGAGCTGCTCTAGACCCTAAGATCCAGGTCAGCAGAGCTGCTCTAGAGGCAGAGAACCAGGTCAGCAGAGCTGCTCTAGAGGCAGAGAACCAGGTCAGCAGAGTTGCTGTAGAGCGAGAGAACCAGGTCAGCAGAGCTGCTTTAGAGCCAGAGAACCAGGTCAGCAGAGCTGTTATAGAGCCTGAGAACAAGGTCAGCAGAGCTACTGTAGAGCCAGAGGACCAGGTCTGCAGAGCTGCTTTAGAGGAAGAGAACCAGGTCAGTAGAGCCACTTTAGAGCCAGAGAACCAGGTTAGCAGAGACGCTTTAGGGTCAGAGAACCAGGTCAGCAGAGCTGCTTTAGAGCCAGAGAACAAGGTCAGCAGAGATGCTCTAGAGCCAGAGAACCAGGTCAGCAGAGCTGCTTCAAAACCAGAGAACCACGTCAGCAGAGCTGCTTTAGAGCCATAGAACCAGGTCAGCAGAGCTGATTTAGAGCCATTGAACCAGGTCAGCAGAGCTGCTTTAGAGCCAGAGAACCAGGTCAGCAGAGCCGCTTTAGAGGAAGAGAACCAGGTCAGCAGAGCCACTTTAGAGGCAGAGAACCAGGTCATCAGAGCCGCTTTAGGGCCAGAGAACTAGGTCAGCAGAGCCGCTTTAGAGCCAGAGAACCAGGTCAGCAGAGCTGCTCTAGAGCCTAAGAACCAGGTCAGCAGAGCTGCTCTAGAGGCAGAGATCCAGGTCAGCAGAGCTTCTGTAGAGCGAGAGAACCAGGTCAGCAGAGCTGCTTTAGAGCCAGAGAACGAGGTCAGCAGAGCCGTTGTAGAGCCAGAGAACCAGGTCAGAAGAGCTGCTCTAGAGCCTAAGAACCAGGTCCGCAGAGCTGCTGTAGAGCAATAGAAACCAGGTCAGCATAGCTGCTTTAGAGGCAGAGAACTAGGTCAGCAGAGCTGCTTTAGAGCCAGAGAATCAGGACAGCAAAGCTGCTTTAGAGGGAGAGAACCCGGTCAGCAGAGATGCTCTAGAGCCAGAGAACCAGGTCAGCAGAGCTGCTTCAAAGCCAGAGAACCAGGTCAGCAGAGCTGCTTTAGAGCCATAGAACCAGGTCAGCAGAGCTGTTGTAGAGCCTGAGAACAAGGTCAGCAGAGCTACTGTAGAGCCAGAGAACCAGGTCAGCAGAGCTGCTTTAGAGAAAGAGAACCAGGTCAGCAGAGCCACTTTAGAGCCAGAGAACCAGGTCAGCAAAGCTGCTTTAGGGCCAGAGGTGCTGCTTTAGAACCAGAAAAAAAGGTCAGCAGAGCGCACTAGAGCCAGAGAACGAGGTCAGCAGAGCCGCTTTAGAGCTATAGAACCAGGTCAGAAGAGCTGCTCAAGAGCCTTAGAACCAGGTCAGCAGAGCTGCTCTAGAGCCAGAGAACCAGATTAGCAGAGCTGCTTTAGAGCCAGAGAACCAGGTCAGCAGAGCTGCTTTAGAGCCAGAGAACAAGGTCAGCAGAGCTGCACTAGAGCCAGAGAACCAGGTCAGCAGAGCAGCTTTAGAGCTATAGAACCAGGTCTGAAGAGCTGCTCTAGAGCCTAAGAACCAGGCCAGCAGAGCTGCTCTACTGCCAGAGAATCAGATCAGCAGAGCTGCTGTAGAGCCAGAGAACCAGGTCAGCAGAGCTGCTGTAGAGCCGGAGAAACCAGCTCAGCAGTGCTGCTTTAAAGGGAGAGAACCAGATCAGCAGAGCTGCTTTTGAGCCAGAGAAACAGATCAGCAGAGCTGCTCTAGAGCCAGAGAGCCAGGTCAGCAGTGCTGCTCTAGAGCTAGAGAACCAGGTCAGAAGAGCTGCTGTAGAGCCAGAGAAACCAGGTCAGCAGAGCTGCTTTAGAGCCACCAGGATAGCAGAGCTGCTTTATAGCCACCAGGTCAGCAGGGCTGATTTAGAGCCGGAGAACCAGGTCAGCAGATCTGCTTTAGAGCCAGATCAGCAGAGCTGCTTTAGAGGGAGAGAACAAGGTCAGCAGAGATGCTCTAGAGCCAGAGAACCAGGTCAGCAGAGCTGCTTCAAAGCCAGAGAACCAGGTCAGCAGAGCTGCTTTAGAGCCATAGAACCAGGTCAGCAGAGCTGCTTTAGAGCCAGAGAACCAGGTCAGCAGAGCTACTGTAGAGCCAGAGAACCAGGTCAGCAGAGCTGCTTTAGAGGAAGAGAACCAGGTCAGCAGAGCCACTTTAGAGCCAGAGAACCAGGTCAGCAGAGCCGCTTTAGGGCCAGAGAACCAGGTCAGCAGAGCTGCTTTAGAGCCAGAGAACAAGGTCAGCAGAGCAGCACTAGAGCCAGAGAACCAGGTCAGCAGAGCCGCTTTAGAGCCAGAGAACCAGGTCAGTAGAGCTGCTCTAGAGCCTAAGAACAAGGTGTGAGAAGTTGGCCTGGTATATGCTGTTCACTAGTTCTAGTGACCACCTTGTACCATGCCAAGCAACCCTTATGGTGTGGTTGTAAGTCAACCTTTTTGGACTAGCTGCCCTAGTGGTAGCGTAGGCTAAGCAGTCTTTGAGGCTAAACTCGTGATGCGTGTTAAGCAAGCTGTTTTACCAATAGTAACCCCCTTTTATACCAATGAAAGGACACCACACAGATATATATTCAAAATATATATGTATTTATTTCTCAAAGTAACCCCTAGTCTCTTTATGAGCACAGGAGCACAAATCGTCAAACAAGATTATCACAGAATACACAGAAGTTGCACGTTATATGGATAGGCCCTGGTGGCCACTCAAACCATATACTAAAATAGTGGTATAAGTACCACGAACAGGAAAGGGAAAAGGCCTAGGGCCTCTAGAATCGCTGGGCCTACAAGGAGCTAACGTCAGTTAGTGACCAGGAGGTCCACGGGTGGCGTGTGCAGAGCAAATAGTCACACGCGTGCTCCCATAGGTTTCAATGGGTGCGTAAAAAGTACAAAGTTACTGCAAAAGGAATCTTCCGGATGACCTAGGAACTTAAGATTTGGAACACAGGCACTAGAGATGTATTACTACACTTGGGCACAGGTGTGCCAGCTTTACCTCACCCACAGGAAGCGGGTGCATAGGCCTCGAAGTGCGTCGGGTTTCTTCTATCTGTTCCGTGGGGCCTGTAGACAAAAGTGCTGCAGGCGGTCGGTCGGGAAGAGATGCAGTGGATCCAAGAGTGGATCGGAGATGTTGAAGACCTGTAAGCAGAGGGGACAGTGTTCACAGTCACTAGCCAGTGACCAGCGTGGCACCAGGTGGGTACCAGGCGATGTCGGGTGCAAACAGGTGATGAGGGGTAGCTTGTCTCCGCAGCCACGTGGTCCCTGAAGGTCGACGACGTCCAGGAGTCGGCTCACGAGCTGTCCCACGCAGGCTCTCGCTGTCGGCGGTGTCGGCGACTTGATCGAAGCAAACAAGCCTTGGCAAAAGCAATTGCAGGAGGATTCGGAAATCAGCTGTTGGTTCTGACCAGCAAGGTCAGAGGGATTGCTCCTTTGGAGGGGAGCAAGGGCCAGTCTGGAGCAACCAGACCAGCGGTGTTTGTCGTAGATTTCGTCGCCAAGATGGCCACTAGCCAGCGGGCCAGCAACCGGTTAGGCGCGTCGAGTGGCAAAATGCAGAAGGGCCCCACGCAGATCGTGGAGATGCTGGAGGGCTCACCTTTGGTGCAGATGCTGCTCGAGGGTTGGGCTTCTCAGGACCCAAAGCACAACTTGGAGGGAGCCTCGGTTGTTGCACTGGTCAGCTTGTCGTAGTCGTTCCAAGATGGCTGGCTCCACGTGTCTCGGTGCCTCCACGGGTCTCCTCTTTGCAGGGACTGTGGATCGGGCGGTGAGAGGTCTGGAGGTCCAGGTCTTGTCAGTCTCTGGGCTCGGGCTCCGGCGGGAGGCGGCGGCAAAGCAGACGGTGATTCGCTGGATGGTGCTTGCGTTAGCAAGGTGGTCACTCCCTGACCACAGGGGAGATTTTCTTCAGTCTTCTGTGCAGCAGAATGTCGAAGTTCCCGTCTTCTTCTTAGTTTCAAGTTGATTCCAGGATGTCTGAAGTCTTAGGACACAGCTCCTACCTTTAAGCGGATTCTAGGGGCCGGACTACCTGCTAGGTCCCTCCCTATGGGTGGGACCAGGAAGGGGGGTGGTTACACCCCCAATCCTTTGTCCAGCTCGCCCCAGGCCCGGGACTGGTGTGCCCCAGGACCGGTTTGAACTGGCATATGCACCGAGGCTCCTTGTGAGCCACAGGCATGTCTGGTTTCTTTCAAGCCCTACCTGACCAATACACAAAATCCTGTCTGGGGTGGTGCATGCACCTCCCCTGGCAGGAAACCCTTTGTCCACACCTCCCAAGCTGGAAGGACTCCCAGCAGCAGGAGGGCAGACTTGTGTCTGTGGTGGCAGCATCCATTTTGTGGAGCTGAGGCTATGTCTGATTTTACCCGGGTTTCAGGTACTGTACATGTCGTGTCCCTCTAGAAGGGTGGAATGCTAACCCCGTCGCCAGAATTGGCGAGGGGTTAGTATTCCAATTCGTATGACACCTTACTCGACATGTTTTGATAAAGCCAAACCAAAGATAGCATTTAACCGCGAGGTTCATAATGCACTTAAGAGTATATGGTATGACGATATCTGGAAACAGTAGAAGGAAGTTGTTCCGACCACTGCAGACAGGCTCAGCTCATGCCAGAGCACCATCTCACATGGAACCAAGCACTCTGCCTTCAGGATTGTTAAGGCCTGCCATAGGAGTGACTTATAGGTTACCAGGTGTCCCATTTAAGTTTAGGTATAGGTATACTACACCTAAGTAAGAGGTGATTACACCAACTTACCCCAGCTGAGTGATCAGCCAGTTGTGTCAGATTGTTAGGCCAAGCCTGGGGTGGCATAATACATGCTTCAGCCCCTGGCAGGCCTTGGATACACCAATGCCCTGGGTACCTAGTGTACACTGGTACAGGGGCTGACAGGGTGATCCAACCAATTGGGTATGTACCTAGGGTACATGGAGTCCATTTTACAGAGAGAGCAGATAGCCTGAGAGCCTGAATGGCAGGATCTCAGGCCAACTAAGTCGAAAAACCAGCTAGACACTAGGCAAAAATTTGGGGGTAACCATAGTCAGATATCCACCTTCCTACACAACCCCCCCCCAAACGAAGGGAGATAAGGCTGACCTTGACCAGGTAAGCCTATATTGCCCAAGTGGCCATATAAGGAGGAACCAGCACTGGCATGGTTACCCCCTGTCTCATGGTCCACTAAGCAATCCCTCACCCTAAGGGTATCAGAGGGTCTCCACCATAGGGAATCTCTACCTGTGGTGTGTCTTGGCAAAGTAAAAGGCTGGTGTTGAGATGGAGTACTGAAGTGAGTGTCCTCAAAGTGAGGCCTCAGCTTCCTCCGATCATCCTCCACCATGGATGCCTTTCTTTCTTTAACTGAGTTGCACTGTGCTCTCAGGGTCAGCCTCTGGCTACCTAAAGCTGGAGGCTGGGTCCCTTTTGTGGGCTTACTGGAGGGACAGGTCAGGTTTGGGGCCCTAAGGTCCCATGTTTGCCTGTGCCCAACAGAATCCCCCTGGGGGAGGTCCCTCACTACCTGTAAAGGAGATCCCTCAGGAATGTTTTTACCCATCACCTGACTAGGGCTACTAGCCAGGCAATCCTCATTCTTTTGATGGGGGGGTTCTTGTGGACAGGGGCCCTCTGGGGGTCCACTGGCCTCCCTGACCTCTGCAGCCCTGGGCTGACTGAGGCAGGGTAGAGAGAGGCAGGCTACCTGCACCAGACTGGATCCCACCTTGGAAGGGGCCACTGACATCAGAGGCTCTGCCAGGCCAGGCCTGGCTACCTCTGGGGCAGTTCCTTCACAAGGGGTGAGGTCAGATCCCTGAGGAGGCTGACCTTTTCCTAATGTCTGGGGAGAGGGAGACTTTTCTTCCTCCCCACTACTCTCAGTTTGTGTGGAGTGATCCATTGTTTCAGGCTTCACTACACCTATGTCAGTCTGAGTATAGGCTGAGACCATTACAGCCTTGCCAACCTTTTCAGGGGGGCACTCAGTTTGTGTTTGAGCTGTGACTGTCACAGCTCTGCCAGTCCCTACAGGGAAGTCTGTCTGTGCCTGGGCTGTGGCTACCACTGCCCTTCCAACCTTTTCAGGGAGGAAATCTATTTGGACAGGGGTTGTGAATGGCACAACCCCCCTACCCTTTTGTGAAAGGCCTACCATTTTAGAATGGGTGTCTTGTTCAACTCCAGCCCAAGCTGAGAGTTCTAAGTCATTCCCCAGTAAGCAGTCTACAGGCAAGGTTGGGGACACTGCTACCCTTTTAGGGCCAGTGACCCCTCCCCAGCTGAGACATACCTCTGCCATGGGATGACTGTTCTGTTTGCCATCAATGTTAGTCACCTGGTAGGAGAAACCGGGCAAAAGCTGCTCAGAGGGAACTAGCCAATGGGCCACCATTGTGATGCTAGCCCCAGTGTCTCTGTAGGCCTCAGCTTTTGTACCATTGATGTAGGGCTCCTGTCTGTACCTACCCAAAGTGTTGGGACAGGCAGTGAAGTTGGCAAACCCCATGCCACCATCACAGACAAGAGTGGTTGCTGTAGGGGAATTGGCTAAGCCAGGGTCCCCCTGTGTTCCCCAAGTAAACCCACCCAGATTTCTGGGGGCACTCCCACCACCTGGGGGATTACTGCTGACAGTAATAGGTGGTGTGACAGGAGTAATTGGAGGAACAGTTTTGTTTTTAGCCCTTGGGCAACCGCTGTCAGTTTTCCAATGCCCAGGAGTTTTACACTCATGGCAGTAGGGCTTTTTAGCTGTGGTAGAGGAGGGAGCTTGGGACCCACCACCCTGTGTGGAGTTTTGGGGCCCTGAGGACGGTTTCTCTTTTTCTTTATCCCCACCCTTCTCTTGAGGCTTGGTGGTATCTTTCTTTTGGTCACCACCCTGGTTTTTAGGCCTGATCCTGGTCCTGACCCATTTATCTGCCCTCTTTCCCAATTCTTGGGGAGAGGTCAAATCTGAGTCTACCAGGTGTTGATGGAGAAGCTGGTTTTGACAATTACTTAAAATCTGCTCTCTCATCATCAAATTGTACAATCCTGTATAATCAGACACCTTACTTCCCAGCAACCAACCCTCCAAAGCCTTAGTGGCACATTCCACATATTCAGACCAGTCCTGAGTCTGTGTCTTCTGGGTGTCTCTGAACATTAACCTGTACTGTTCAGTGGTTAAGCCTAACCCATCAACTAGGACACTCTTCAGGACTCTGTAATTTCTGACATCCTCTTCTCTAACAGTGAGGAGTCTATCTCTGCCTCTCCCCTCAAAGGAGAGCCATAAGATTGCTGCCCACTGGTCTTCAGGAACCTGCTGCACTTTGCAGGCTCTCTCAAGAGCAGTCATCCATTTGTGGATGTCATCCCCACTTTTGTAGGGGGGCACAATCTTGGACAGGTTCCTATTGTCAAAGACCCTATCTTTGTCCCTAGGGACATTGCTGCCACCAGTGGGTATAGACCCACTCTCTCTATGCTGCCTAGCCTTGCTCAGTTTTTCTTCCATCAGGGCTACTTCTAGCTCCTGCTTCCTGATCCTCAGCTGGGCTTCCTGCATTCTGGCCTCATGTTCCCTCCTCTGAGGGGTGGTCAGTCTCCTTCTGGAGTGACCTTGAGAGCCTCTAGAGCCATGGGAAGCATTGGAGTCACCTGAGCGATTCCTTTGCCTTCCAAGCCCTGTGTTAAGTCCACTGGGGAGATCCAATGGGGTGAACCCACTGTCAGTCCCCAATAGCCTTAGTTTAGCTGGGCCAAGTATAACACTTGGCACTGGGCTAGTTCTCCCTTCATCCCCACTCACATCTGTATCCCCATCACTTTCTTCCTCTGTGGTAGGCATCCCATCTAAGGGGTGACTATTGGGAAGGGGTACTTCAGTGGCATCTTCAGAAGGGGGGCCTCCTGTTCCTGTCCCTAAGGGGGCTAACTGGGAAGCTTTCTTGAGTGCTCTCTGATTCTCATCATTCTGTAAGAGCTCTCTGAGCTCAGCAGAGTTTGGGTTCTTGGGCTGTTTAAGGCCTCTAAGAGTTGCCAAATGCCTGAGCTCATTCTGATTAAGGGTAGCAAAGCTGGATGGTGCCCTCTGGGGGTCACTCTCAACAGAGATGGGTACAGTGGACCCCTCTGCCCCGGCCATTGCTCTTAAGTGTGGGTGGATGTGTTGCAATCTACCTACACTTGGGTTTACCTACTAAACCTATCTAGTAGTTGTAGTCAGGGTGTGCTACTCCCTTTGCTCTACAACAACTAAGTTCAGTAGAACTTAAGTATATCTAATCTTGTTTTATATGTACCTACAGGTACCTATGTGATCTTTCAATTGGTAACCAAGAGATTACAATGGTAAAACACAGCAAGCTCAAATCCAACCGCTGCTCACCAATGTGAGAAGTTGGCCTGGTATATGCTGTTCACTAGTTCTAGTGACCACCTTGTACCATGCCAAGCAACCCTTATGGTGTGGTTGTAAGTCAACCTTTTTGGACTAGCTGCCCTAGTGGTAGCGTAGGCTAAGCAGTCTTTGAGGCTAAACTCGTGATGCGTGTTAAGCAAGCTGTTTTACCAATAGTAACCCCCTTTTATACCAATGAAAGGACACCACACAGATATATATTCAAAATATATATGTATTTATTTCTCAAAGTAACCCCTAGTCTCTTTATGAGCACAGGAGCACAAATCGTCAAACAAGATTATCACAGAATACACAGAAGTTGCACGTTATATGGATAGGCCCTGGTGGCCACTCAAACCATATACTAAAATAGTGGTATAAGTACCACGAACAGGAAAGGGAAAAGGCCTAGGGCCTCTAGAATCGCTGGGCCTACAAGGAGCTAACGTCAGTTAGTGACCAGGAGGTCCACGGGTGGCGTGTGCAGAGCAAATAGTCACACGCGTGCTCCCATAGGTTTCAATGGGTGCGTAAAAAGTACAAAGTTACTGCAAAAGGAATCTTCCGGATGACCTAGGAACTTAAGATTTGGAACACAGGCACTAGAGATGTATTACTACACTTGGGCACAGGTGTGCCAGCTTTACCTCACCCACAGGAAGCGGGTGCATAGGCCTCGAAGTGCGTCGGGTTTCTTCTATCTGTTCCGTGGGGCCTGTAGACAAAAGTGCTGCAGGCGGTCGGTCGGGAAGAGATGCAGTGGATCCAAGAGTGGATCGGAGATGTTGAAGACCTGTAAGCAGAGGGGACAGTGTTCACAGTCACTAGCCAGTGACCAGCGTGGCACCAGGTGGGTACCAGGCGATGTCGGGTGCAAACAGGTGATGAGGGGTAGCTTGTCTCCGCAGCCACGTGGTCCCTGAAGGTCGACGACGTCCAGGAGTCGGCTCACGAGCTGTCCCACGCAGGCTCTCGCTGTCGGCGGTGTCGGCGACTTGATCGAAGCAAACAAGCCTTGGCAAAAGCAATTGCAGGAGGATTCGGAAATCAGCTGTTGGTTCTGACCAGCAAGGTCAGAGGGATTGCTCCTTTGGAGGGGAGCAAGGGCCAGTCTGGAGCAACCAGACCAGCGGTGTTTGTCGTAGATTTCGTCGCCAAGATGGCCACTAGCCAGCGGGCCAGCAACCGGTTAGGCGCGTCGAGTGGCAAAATGCAGAAGGGCCCCACGCAGATCGTGGAGATGCTGGAGGGCTCACCTTTGGTGCAGATGCTGCTCGAGGGTTGGGCTTCTCAGGACCCAAAGCACAACTTGGAGGGAGCCTCGGTTGTTGCACTGGTCAGCTTGTCGTAGTCGTTCCAAGATGGCTGGCTCCACGTGTCTCGGTGCCTCCACGGGTCTCCTCTTTGCAGGGACTGTGGATCGGGCGGTGAGAGGTCTGGAGGTCCAGGTCTTGTCAGTCTCTGGGCTCGGGCTCCGGCGGGAGGCGGCGGCAAAGCAGACGGTGATTCGCTGGATGGTGCTTGCGTTAGCAAGGTGGTCACTCCCTGACCACAGGGGAGATTTTCTTCAGTCTTCTGTGCAGCAGAATGTCGAAGTTCCCGTCTTCTTCTTAGTTTCAAGTTGATTCCAGGATGTCTGAAGTCTTAGGACACAGCTCCTACCTTTAAGCGGATTCTAGGGGCCGGACTACCTGCTAGGTCCCTCCCTATGGGTGGGACCAGGAAGGGGGGTGGTTACACCCCCAATCCTTTGTCCAGCTCGCCCCAGGCCCGGGACTGGTGTGCCCCAGGACCGGTTTGAACTGGCATATGCACCGAGGCTCCTTGTGAGCCACAGGCATGTCTGGTTTCTTTCAAGCCCTACCTGACCAATACACAAAATCCTGTCTGGGGTGGTGCATGCACCTCCCCTGGCAGGAAACCCTTTGTCCACACCTCCCAAGCTGGAAGGACTCCCAGCAGCAGGAGGGCAGACTTGTGTCTGTGGTGGCAGCATCCATTTTGTGGAGCTGAGGCTATGTCTGATTTTACCCGGGTTTCAGGTACTGTACATGTCGTGTCCCTCTAGAAGGGTGGAATGCTAACCCCGTCGCCAGAATTGGCGAGGGGTTAGTATTCCAATTCGTATGACACCTTACTCGACATGTTTTGATAAAGCCAAACCAAAGATAGCATTTAACCGCGAGGTTCATAATGCACTTAAGAGTATATGGTATGACGATATCTGGAAACAGTAGAAGGAAGTTGTTCCGACCACTGCAGACAGGCTCAGCTCATGCCAGAGCACCATCTCACATGGAACCAAGCACTCTGCCTTCAGGATTGTTAAGGCCTGCCATAGGAGTGACTTATAGGTTACCAGGTGTCCCATTTAAGTTTAGGTATAGGTATACTACACCTAAGTAAGAGGTGATTACACCAACTTACCCCAGCTGAGTGATCAGCCAGTTGTGTCAGATTGTTAGGCCAAGCCTGGGGTGGCATAATACATGCTTCAGCCCCTGGCAGGCCTTGGATACACCAATGCCCTGGGTACCTAGTGTACACTGGTACAGGGGCTGACAGGGTGATCCAACCAATTGGGTATGTACCTAGGGTACATGGAGTCCATTTTACAGAGAGAGCAGATAGCCTGAGAGCCTGAATGGCAGGATCTCAGGCCAACTAAGTCGAAAAACCAGCTAGACACTAGGCAAAAATTTGGGGGTAACCATAGTCAGATATCCACCTTCCTACACAAGGTCAGCAGAGCTGCTCTATAGGCAGAGAACCAGGTAAGCAGAGCTGCTCTAGAGGCAGAGAACCAGGTCAGCAGAGCTTCTGTAGAGCGAGAGAACCAGTTCAGCAGTGCTGCTTTAGAGGGAGAGAACCAGGTTAGCAGAGCTGCTTTAGAGCCAGAGAACCAGGTCAGCAGTGCTGCTCTAGAGCCAGAGAACCAGGTCAGGAGAGCTGCTGTAGAGCCAGAGAAACCAGGTCAGCAGAGCTGCTTTAGAGCCACCAGCTCAGCAGAGCTGTTTTAGAGCCACCAGGTCAGCAGAGCTGCTTTACAGCCAGAGAACCAGGTCAGCAGAGCTGCTTTAGAGCCAGGTCAGCAGAGCTGCTTTAGAGGGAGAGAACAAGGTCAGCAGAGATGCTCTAGAGCCAGAGAACCAGGTCAGCAGAGCTGCTTCAAAACCAGAGAACCACGTCAGCAGAGCTGCTCTAAAGCCATAGAACCAGGTCAGCAGAGCTGCTTTGGAGCCATTGAACCAGGTCAGCAGAGCTGCTTTAGAGCCAGAGAACCAGGTCAGCAGAGCCGCTTTAGAGGAAGAGAACCAGGTCAGCAGAGCCACTTTAGAGCCAGAGAACCAGGTCATCAGAGCCGCTTTAGGGCCAGAGAACCAGGTCAGCAGAGCCGCTTTAGAGCCAGAGAACCAGGTCAGCAGAGCTGCTCTAGAGTCTAAGAACCAGGTCAGCAGAGCTGCTCTAGAGGCAGAGATCCAGGTCAGCAGAGCTTCTGTAGAGCGAGAGAACCAGGTCAGCAGAGCTGCTTTAGAGCCAGAGAACGAGGTCAGCAGAGCCGCTGTAGAGCCAGAGAACCAGGTCAGAAGAGCTGCTCTAGAGCCTAAGAACCAGGTCCGCAGAGCTGCTGTAGAGCAATAGAAACCAGGTCAGCATAGCTGCTTTAGAGGCAGAGAACTAGGTCAGCAGAGCTGCTTTAGAGCCAGAGAATCAGGACAGCAAAGCTGCTTTAGAGGGAGAGAACCCGGTCAGCAGAGATGCTCTAGAGCCAGAGAACCAGGTCAGCAGAGCTCCTTCAAAGCCAGAGAACCAGGTCAGCAGAGCTGCTTTAGAGCCATAGAACCAGGTCAGCAGAACTGTTGTAGAGCCTGAGAACAAGGTCAGCAGAGCTACTGTAGGGCCAGAGAACCAGGTCAGCAGAGGTGCTTTAGAGGAAGAGAACCAGGTCAGCAGAGCCACTTTAGAGCCAGAGAGCCAGGTCAGCAAAGCTGCTTTAGGGCTAGAGGAGCTGCTTTAGAACCAGAGAAAAAGGTCAGCAGAGTGCACTAGAGCCAGAGAACGAGGTCAGCAGAGCCGCTTTAGAGCTAAAGAACCAGGTCAGAAGAGCTGCACTAGAGCCTAAGAACCAGGTCAGCAGAGCTGCTCTAGAGCCAGAGACCCAGATCAGCAGAGCTGCTTTAGAGCCTCTAGAGCCTAAGAACCAGGTCAGCAGAGCTGCTCTAGAGACAGAGATCCAGGTCAGCAGAGCTTCTGTAGAGCGAGAGAGCCAGATCAGCAGAGCTGCTTTAGAGGGAGAGAACAAGGTCAGCAGAGATGCTCTAGAGCCAGAGAACCAGGTCAGCAGATCTGCTTCAAAGCCAGAGAACCAGGTCAGCAGAGCTGCTATAGAGGCAGAGAGAGCCAGGTCACCAGAGCTGCTGTAGAGCAAGAGAACCAGGTCAGCAGAGCAGCTTTAGAGCTATAGAACCAGGTCTGAAGAGCTGCTCTAGAGCCTAAGAACCAGGTCAGCAGAGCTGCTCTAGTGCCAGAGAACCAGATCAGCAGAGCTGCTGTAGAGCCAGAGAACCAGGTCAGCAGAGCTGCTGTAGAGCCGGAGAAACCAGCTCAGCAGTGCTGCTTTAGAGGGAGAGAACCAGGTCAGCAGAGCTGCTTTAGAGCCAGAGAACCAGATCAGCAGAGCTGCTCTAGAGCCAGAGAACCAGGTCAGCAGTGCTGCTCTAGAGCTAGAGAACCAGGTCAGAAGTGCTGCTCTAGAGGCAGAGAACCAGGACAGCAGAGCTGCTTTAGAGCCACCAGCTCAGCAGAGCTGTTTTAGAGCCACCAGGTCAGCAGAGCTGCTTTACAGCCAGAGAACCAGGTCAGCAGAGCTGCTTTAGAGCCAGGTCAGCAGAGCTGCTTTAGAGGGAGAGAACAAGGTCAGCAGAGATGCTCTAGAGCCAGAGAACCAGGTCAGCAGAGCTGCTTCAAAACCAGAGAACCACGTCAGCAGAGCTGCTCTAAAGCCATAGAACCAGGTCAGCAGAGCTGCTTTGGAGCCATTGAACCAGGTCAGCAGAGCTGCTTTAGAGCCAGAGAACCAGGTCAGCAGAGCCGCTTTAGAGGAAGAGAACCAGGTCAGCAGAGCCACTTTAGAGCCAGAGAACCAGGTCATCAGAGCCGCTTTAGGGCCAGAGAACCAGGTCAGCAGAGCCGCTTTAGAGCCAGAGAACCAGGTCAGCAGAGCTGCTCTAGAGTCTAAGAACCAGGTCAGCAGAGCTGCTCTAGAGGCAGAGATCCAGGTCAGCAGAGCTTCTGTAGAGCGAGAGAACCAGGTCAGCAGAGCTGCTTTAGAGCCAGAGAACGAGGTCAGCAGAGCCGCTGTAGAGCCAGAGAACCAGGTCAGAAGAGCTGCTCTAGAGCCTAAGAACCAGGTCCGCAGAGCTGCTGTAGAGCAATAGAAACCAGGTCAGCATAGCTGCTTTAGAGGCAGAGAACTAGGTCAGCAGAGCTGCTTTAGAGGGAGAGAACCCGGTCAGCAGAGATGCTCTAGAGCCAGAGAACCAGGTCAGCAGAGCTCCTTCAAAGCCAGAGAACCAGGTCAGCAGAGCTGCTTTAGAGCCATAGAACCAGGTCAGCAGAACTGTTGTAGAGCCTGAGAACAAGGTCAGCAGAGCTACTGTAGGGCCAGAGAACCAGGTCAGCAGAGGTGCTTTAGAGGAAGAGAACCAGGTCAGCAGAGCCACTTTAGAGCCAGAGAGCCAGGTCAGCAAAGCTGCTTTAGGGCTAGAGGAGCTGCTTTAGAACCAGAGAAAAAGGTCAGCAGAGTGCACTAGAGCCAGAGAACGAGGTCAGCAGAGCCGCTTTAGAGCTAAAGAACCAGGTCAGAAGAGCTGCACTAGAGCCTAAGAACCAGGTCAGCAGAGCTGCTCTAGAGCCAGAGACCCAGATCAGCAGAGCTGCTTTAGAGCCTCTAGAGCCTAAGAACCAGGTCAGCAGAGCTGCTCTAGAGACAGAGATCCAGGTCAGCAGAGCTTCTGTAGAGCGAGAGAGCCAGATCAGCAGAGCTGCTTTAGAGGGAGAGAACAAGGTCAGCAGAGATGCTCTAGAGCCAGAGAACCAGGTCAGCAGATCTGCTTCAAAGCCAGAGAACCAGGTCAGCAGAGCTGCTATAGAGGCAGAGAGAGCCAGGTCACCAGAGCTGCTGTAGAGCAAGAGAACCAGGTCAGCAGAGCAGCTTTAGAGCTATAGAACCAGGTCTGAAGAGCTGCTCTAGAGCCTAAGAACCAGGTCAGCAGAGCTGCTCTAGTGCCAGAGAACCAGATCAGCAGAGCTGCTGTAGAGCCAGAGAACCAGGTCAGCAGAGCTGCTGTAGAGCCGGAGAAACCAGCTCAGCAGTGCTGCTTTAGAGGGAGAGAACCAGGTCAGCAGAGCTGCTTTAGAGCCAGAGAACCAGATCAGCAGAGCTGCTCTAGAGCCAGAGAACCAGGTCAGCAGTGCTGCTCTAGAGCTAGAGAACCAGGTCAGAAGTGCTGCTCTAGAGGCAGAGAACCAGGACAGCAGAGCTGCTTTAGAGCCACCAGCTCAGCAGAGCTGTTTTAGAGCCACCAGGTCAGCAGAGCTGCTTTAGAGCCAGAGAACCAGGTCAGCCAGGTCAGCGGAGCTGCTTTAGAGGGAGAGAACAAGGTCAGCAGAGATGCTCTAGAGCCAGAGGACCAGGTCAGCAGAGCTGCTTCAAAACCAGAGAACCACGTCAGCAGAGCTGCTTTAGAGCCATAGAACCAGGTCAGCAGAGCTGATTTAGAGCCATTGAACCAGGTCAGCAGAGCTGCTTTAGAGCCAGAGAACCAGGTCAGCAGAGCCGCTTTAGAGGAAGAGAACCAGGTCAGCAGAGCCACTTTAGAGGCAGAGAACCAGGTCATCAGAGCCGCTTTAGGGCCAGAGAACTAGGTCAGCAGAGCCGCTTTAGAGCCAGAGAACCAGGTCAGCAGAGCTGCTCTAGAGCCTAAGAACCAGGTCAGCCGAGCTGCTCTAGAGGCAGAGATCCAGGTCAGCAGAGCTTCTGTAGAGCGAGAGAACCAGGTCAGCAGAGCTGCTTTAGAGCCAGAGAACGAGGTCAGCAGAGCCGTTGTAGAGCCAGAGAACCAGGTCAGAAGAGCTGCTCTAGAGCCTAAGAACCAGGTCCGCAGAGCTGCTGTAGAGCAATAGAAACCAGGTCAGCATAGCTGCTTTAGAGGCAGAGAACTAGGTCAGCAGAGCTGCTTTAGAGCCAGAGAATCAGGACAGCAAAGCTGCTTTAGAGGGAGAGAACCCGGTCAGCAGAGATGCTCTAGAGCCAGAGAACCAGGTCAGCAGAGCTGCTTCAAAGCCAGAGAACCAGGTCAGCAGAGCTGCTTTAGAGCCATAGAACCAGGTCAGCAGAGCTGTTGTAGAGCCTGAGAACAAGGTCAGCAGAGCTACTGTAGAGCCAGAGAACCAGGTCAGCAGAGCTGCTTTAGAGAAAGAGAACCAGGTCAGCAGAGCCACTTTAGAGCCAGAGAACCAGGTCAGCAAAGCTGCTTTAGGGCCAGAGGTGCTGCTTTAGAACCAGAAAAAAAGGTCAGCAGAGAGCACTAGAGCCAGAGAACGAGGTCAGCAGAGCCGCTTTAGAGCTATAGAACCAGGTCAGAAGAGCTGCTCTAGAGCCTTAGAACCAGGTCAGCAGAGCTGCTCTAGAGCCAGAGAACCAGATTAGCAGAGCTGCTTTAGAGCCAGAGAACCAGGTCAGCAGAGCTGCTTTAGAGCCAGAGAACAAGGTCAGCAGAGCTGCACTAGAGCCAGAGAACCAGGTCAGCAGAGCAGCTTTAGAGCTATAGAACCAGGTCTGAAGAGCTGCTCTAGAGCCTAAGAACCAGGCCAGCAGAGCTGCTCTACTGCCAGAGAATCAGATCAGCAGAGCTGCTGTAGAGCCAGAGAACCAGGTCAGCAGAGCTGCTGTAGAGCCGGAGAAACCAGCTCAGCAGTGCTGCTTTAGAGGGAGAGAACCAGATCAGCAGAGCTGCTTTTGAGCCAGAGAACCAGATCAGCAGAGCTGCTCTAGAGCCAGAGAGCCAGGTCAGCAGTGCTGCTCTAGAGCTAGAGAACCAGGTCAGAAGAGCTGCTGTAGAGCCAGAGAAACCAGGTCAGCAGAGCTGCTTTAGAGCCACCAGGATAGCAGAGCTGCTTTATAGCCACCAGGTCAGCAGAGCTGATTTAGAGCCGGAGAACCAGGTCAGCAGATCTGCTTTAGAGCCAGATCAGCAGAGCTGCTTTAGAGGGAGAGAACAAGGTCAGCAGAGATGCTCTAGAGCCAGAGAACCAGGTCAGCAGAGCTGCTTCAAAGCCAGAGAACCAGGTCAGCAGAGCTGCTTTAGAGCCATAGAACCAGGTCAGCAGAGCTGCTTTAGAGCCAGAGAACCAGGTCAGCAGAGCTACTGCAGAGCGAGAGAACCAGGTCAGCAGAGCTGCTTTAGAGCCAGAGAACCAGGTCAGCAGAGCTGTTGTAGAGCCAGAGAACCAGGTCAGAAGAGCTGCTTTAGAGGCAGAGAACCAGGTCACCAGAGCTGCTTTGGAGCCAGAGAACCAGGTCAGCAGAGCTGCTCTAGACCCTAAGATCCAGGTCAGCAGAGCTGCTCTAGAGGCAGAGAACCAGGTCAGCAGAGCTGCTCTAGAGGCAGAGAACCAGGTCAGCAGAGTTGCTGTAGAGCGAGAGAACCAGGTCAGCAGAGCTGGTTTAGAGCCAGAGAACCAGGTCAGCAGAGCTGTTGTAGAGCCTGAGAACAAGGTCAGCAGAGCTACTGTAGAGCCAGAGGACCAGGTCTGCAGAGCTGCTTTAGAGGAAGAGAACCAGGTCAGTAGAGCCACTTTAGAGCCAGAGAACCAGGTTAGCAGAGACGCTTTAGGGTCAGAGAACCAGGTCAGCAGAGCTGCTTTAGAGCCAGAGAACAAGGTCAGCAGAGATGCTCTAGAGCCAGAGAACCAGGTCAGCAGAGCTGCTTCAAAACCAGAGAACCACGTCAGCAGAGCTGCTTTAGAGCCATAGAACCAAGTCAGCAGAGCTGATTTAGAGCCATTGAACCAGGTCAGCAGAGCTGCTTTAGAGCCAGAGAACCAGGTCAGCAGAGCCGCTTTAGAGGAAGAGAACCAGGTCAGCAGAGCCACTTTAGAGGCAGAGAACCAGGTCATCAGAGCCGCTTTAGGGCCAGAGAACTAGGTCAGCAGAGCCGCTTTAGAGCCAGAGAACCAGGTCAGCAGAGCTGCTCTAGAGCCTAAGAACCAGGTCAGCAGAGCTGCTCTAGAGGCAGAGATCCAGTTCAGCAGAGCTTCTGTAGAGCGAGAGAACCAGGTCAGCAGAGCTGCTTTAGAGCCAGAGAACGAGGTCAGCAGAGCCGTTGTAGAGCCAGAGAACCAGGTCAGAAGAGCTGCTCTAGAGCCTAAGAACCAGGTCCGCAGAGCTGCTGTAGAGCAATAGAAACCAGGTCAGCATAGCTGCTTTAGAGGCAGAGAACTAGGTCAGCAGAGCTGCTTTAGAGCCAGAGAATCAGGACAGCAAAGCTGCTTTAGAGGGAGAGAACCCGGTCAGCAGAGATGCTCTAGAGCCAGAGAACCAGGTCAGCAGAGCTGCTTCAAAGCCAGAGAACCAGGTCAGCAGAGCTGCTTTAGAGCCATAGAACCAGGTCAGCAGAGCTGTTGTAGAGCCTGAGAACAAGGTCAGCAGAGCTACTGTAGAGCCAGAGAACCAGGTCAGCAGAGCTGCTTTAGAGAAAGAGAACCAGGTCAGCAGAGCCACTTTAGAGCCAGAGAACCAGGTCAGCAAAGCTGCTTTAGGGCCAGAGGTGCTGCTTTAGAACCAGAAAAAAAGGTCAGCAGAGCGCACTAGAGCCAGAGAACGAGGTCAGCAGAGCCGCTTTAGAGCTATAGAACCAGGTCAGAAGAGCTGCTCTAGAGCCTTAGAACCAGGTCAGCAGAGCTGCTCTAGAGCCAGAGAACCAGATTAGCAGAGCTGCTTTAGAGCCAGAGAACCAGGTCAGCAGAGCTGCTTTAGAGCCAGAGAACAAGGTCAGCAGAGCTGCACTAGAGCCAGAGAACCAGGTCAGCAGAGCAGCTTTAGAGCTATAGAACCAGGTCTGAAGAGCTGCTCTAGAGCCTAAGAACCAGGCCAGCAGAGCTGCTCTACTGCCAGAGAATCAGATCAGCAGAGCTGCTGTAGAGCCAGAGAACCAGGTCAGCAGAGCTGCTGTAGAGCCGGAGAAACCAGCTCAGCAGTGCTGCTTTAGAGGGAGAGAACCAGATCAGCAGAGCTGCTTTTGAGCCAGAGAACCAGATCAGCAGAGCTGCTCTAGAGCCAGAGAGCCAGGTCAGCAGTGCTGCTCTAGAGCTAGAGAACCAGGTCAGAAGAGCTGCTGTAGAGCCAGAGAAACCAGGTCAGCAGAGCTGCTTTAGAGCCACCAGGATAGCAGAGCTGCTTTATAGCCACCAGGTCAGCAGAGCTGATTTAGAGCCGGAGAACCAGGTCAGCAGATCTGCTTTAGAGCCAGATCAGCAGAGCTGCTTTAGAGGGAGAGAACAAGGTCAGCAGAGATGCTCTAGAGCCAGAGAACCAGGTCAGCAGAGCTGCTTCAAAGCCAGAGAACCAGGTCAGCAGAGCTGCTTTAGAGCCATAGAACCAGGTCAGCAGAGCTGCTTTAGAGCCAGAGAACCAGGTCAGCAGAGCTACTGTAGAGCCAGAGAACCAGGTCAGCAGAGCTGCTTTAGAGGAAGAGAACCAGGTCAGCAGAGCCACTTTAGAGCCAGAGAACCAGGTCAGCAGAGCCGCTTTAGGGCCAGAGAACCAGGTCAGCAGAGCTGCTTTAGAGCCAGAGAACAAGGTCAGCAGAGCAGCACTAGAGCCAGAGAACCAGGTCAGCAGAGCCGCTTTAGAGCCAGAGAACCAGGTCAGTAGAGCTGCTCTAGAGTCTAAGAACAAGGTCAGCAGAGCTGCTCTATAGGCAGAGAACCAGGTAAGCAGAGCTGCTCTAGAGGCAGAGAACCAGGTCAGCAGTGCTGCTCTAGAGCCAGAGAACCAGGTCAGGAGAGCTGCTGTAGAGCCAGAGAAACCAGGTCAGCAGAGCTGCTTTAGAGCCACCAGCTCAGCAGAGCTGTTTTAGAGCCACCAGGTCAGCAGAGCTGCTTTACAGCCAGAGAACCAGGTCAGCAGAGCTGCTTTAGAGCCAGGTCAGCAGAGCTGCTTTAGAGGGAGAGAACAAGGTCAGCAGAGCCACTTTAGAGCCAGAGAACCAGGTCATCAGAGCCGCTTTAGGGCCAGAGAACCAGGTCAGCAGAGCCGCTTTAGAGCCAGAGAACCAGGTCAGCAGAGCTGCTCTAGAGTCTAAGAACCAGGTCAGCAGAGCTGCTCTAGAGGCAGAGATCCAGGTCAGCAGAGCTTCTGTAGAGCGAGAGAACCATGTCAGCAGAGCTGCTTTAGAGCCAGAGAACGAGGTCAGCAGAGCTGCTGTAGAGCCAGAGAACCAGTTCAGAAGAGCTGCTCTAGAGCCTAAGAACCAGGTCCGCAGAGCTGCTGTAGAGCAATAGAAACCAGGTCAGCATAGCTGCTTTAGAGGCAGAGAACTAGGTCAACAGAGCTGCTTTAGAGCCAGAGAATCAGGACAGCAAAGCTGCTTTAGAGGGAGAGAACCCGGTCAGCAGAGATGCTCTAGAGCCAGAGAACCAGGTCAGCAGAGCTCCTTCAAAGCCAGAGAACCAGGTCAGCAGAGCTGCTTTAGAGCCATAGAACCAGGTCAGCAGATCTGTTGTAGAGCCTGAGAACAAGGTCAGCAGAGCTACTGTAGAGCCAGAGAACCAGGTCAGCAGAGCTGCTTTAGAGGAAGAGAACCAGGTCAGCAGAGCCACTTTAGAGCCAGAGAGCCAGGTCAGCAAAGCTGCTTTAGGGCTAGAGGAGCTGCTTTAGAACCAGAGAAAAAGGTCAGCAGAGTGCACTAGAGCCAGAGAACGAGGTCAGCAGAGCCGCTTTAGAGCTATAGAACCAGGTCAGAAGAGCTGCACTAGAGCCTAAGAACCAGGTCAGCAGAGCTGCTCTAGAGCCAGAGAACCAGATCAGCAGAGCTGCTTTAGAGCCAGAGAACCAGGTCAGCAGAGCTGTTGTAGAGCCAGAGAACCAGGTCAGCAGAGCCGTTGTAGAGCCAGAGAACCAGGTCAGAGTAGCTGCTCTAGAGCCTAGGAACCAGGTCCGCAGAGCTGCTATAGAGCAAGAGAAACCAGGTCAGCAGAGCCTCTTTAGAGCCAGACAACCAGGTCAGCAGAGCTGCTCTGGAGCCTAAGAACCAGGTCAGCAGAGCTTCTCTAGAGGCAGAGAACCAGGTCAGCAGAGCTACCCTTGAGGCAGAGAACCAGGTCAGCAGAGTTGCTGTAGAGCGAGAGAACCAGGTCAGCAGAGCTGCTTTAGAGCCAGAGAACCAGGTCAGCAGAGCCGTTGTAGAGCCAGAGAACCAGGTCAGAAGAGCTGCTCTAGAGCCTAAGAACCAGGTCCAAAGAGCTGCTGTAGAGCAAGAGAAACCAGGTCAGCAGAGCTACTGTAGAGCCAGAGAACCAGGTCAGCAGAGCTGCTTTAGAGGGAGAGAACCAGGTCAGCAGATCCGCTTTAGAGCCAGAGAACCAGGTCAGCAGAGACGCTTTAGAGCCAGAGAACCAGGTCACCAGAGCTGCTGCAGAGCGAGAGAACCAGGTCAGCAGAGCTGCTTTAGAGCCAGAGAACCAGGTCAGCAGAGCTGTTGTAGAGCCAGAGAACCAGGTCAGAAGAGCTGCTTTAGAGGCAGAGAACTAGGTCAGCAGAGCTGCTTTAGAGGGAGAGAACCAGGTCAGCAGATCCGCTTTAGAGCCAGAGAACCAGGTCAGCAGAGACGCTTTAGAGCCAGAGAACCAGGTCACCAGAGCTGCTTTGGAGCCAGAGAACCAGGTCAGCAGAGCTGCTCTAGACCCTAAGATCCAGGTCAGCAGAGCTGCTCTAGAGGCAGAGAACCAGGTCAGCAGAGCTGCTCTAGAGGCAGAGAACCAGGTCAGCAGAGTTGCTGTAGAGCGAGAGAACCAGGTCAGCAGAGCTGCTTTAGAGCCAGAGAACCAGGTCAGCAGAGCTGTTGTAGAGCCTGAGAACAAGGTCAGCAGAGCTACTGTAGAGCCAGAGAACCAGGTCTGCAGAGCTGCTTTAGAGGAAGAGAACCAGGTCAGTAGAGCCACTTTAGAGCCAGACAACCAGGTTAGCAGAGACGCTTTAGAGCCAGAGAACAAGGTCAGCAGAGCTGCACTAGAGCCAGAGAACCAGGTCAGCAGAGCAGCTTTAGAGCTATAGAACCAGGTCTGAAGAGCTGCTCTAGAGCCTAAGAACCAGGTCAGCAGAGCTGCTCTAGTGCCAGAGAACCAGATCAGCAGAGCTGCTGTAGAGCCAGAGAACCAGGTCAGCAGAGCTGCTGTAGAGCCAGAGAAACCAGGTCAGCAGCGCTGCTTTAGAGCCACCAGGATAGCAGAGCTGCTTTATAGCCACCAGGTCAGCAGAGCTGGTTTAGAGCCAGAGAACCAGGTCAGCAGATCTGCTTTAGAGCCAGATCAGCAGAGCTGCTTTAGAGGGAGAGAACAAGGTCAGCAGAGATGCTCTAGAGCCAGAGAACCAGGTCAGCAGATCTGCTTCAAAGCCAGAGAACCAGGTCAGCAGAGCTTCTGTAGAGCGAGAGAACCAGGTCAGCAGTGCTGCTTTAGAGGGAGAGAACCAGGTTAGCAGAGCTGCTTTAGAGCCAGAGAACCAGATCAGCAGAGCTGCTCTAGAGCCAGAGAACCAGGTCAGCAGTGCTGCTCTAGAGCTAGAGTACCAGGTCAGAAGTGCTGCTGTAGAGCCAGAGAAACCAGGTCAGCAGCGCTGCTTTAGAGCCACCAGGATAGCAGAGCTGCTTTATAGCCACCAGGTCAGCAGAGCTGGTTTAGAGCCAGAGAACCAGGTCAGCAGATCTGCTTTAGAGCCAGATCAGCAGAGCTGCTTTAGAGGGAGAGAACAAGGTCAGCAGAGATGCTCTAGAGCCAGAGAACCAGGTCAGCAGATCTGCTTCAAAGCCAGAGAACCAGGTCAGCAGAGCTTCTGTAGAGCGAGAGAACCAGGTCAGCAGTGCTGCTTTAGAGGGAGAGAACCAGGTTAGCAGAGCTGCTTTAGAGCCAGAGAACCAGATCAGCAGAGCTGCTCTAGAGCCAGAGAACCAGGTCAGCAGTGCTGCTCTAGAGCCAGAGAACCAGGTCAGGAGAGCTGCTGTAGAGCCAGAGAAACCAGGTCAGCAGAGCTGCTTTAGAGCCACCAGCTCACCAGAGCTGTTTTAGAGCCACCAGGTCAGCAGAGCTGCTTTACAGCCAGAGAACCAGGTCAGCAGAGCTGCTTTAGAGCCAGGTCAGCAGAGCTGCTTTAGAGGGAGAGAACAAGGTCAGCAGAGATGCTCTAGAGCCAGAGAACCAGGTCAGCAGAGCTACTGCAGAGCGAGAGAACCAGGTCAGCAGAGCTGCTTTAGAGCCAGAGAACCAGGTCAGCAGAGCTGTTGTAGAGCCAGAGAACCAGGTCAGAAGAGCTGCTTTAGAGGCAGAGAACTAGGTCAGCAGAGCTGCTTTAGAGGGAGAGAACCAGGTCAGCAGATCCGCTTTAGAGCCAGAGAACTAGGTCAGCAGAGACGCTTTAGAGCCAGAGAACCAGGTCACCAGAGCTGCTTTGGAGCCAGAGAACCAGGTCAGCAGAGCTGCTCTAGACCCTAAGATCCAGGTCAGCAGAGCTGCTCTAGAGGCAGAGAACCAGGTCAGCAGAGCTGGTCTAGAGGCAGAGAACCAGGTCAGCAGAGTTGCTGTAGAGCGAGAGAACCAGGTCAGCAGAGCTGCTTTAGAGCCAGAGAACCAGGTCAGCAGAGCTGTTATAGAGCCTGAGAACAAGGTCAGCAGAGCTACTGTAGAGCCAGAGGACCAGGTCTGCAGAGCTGGTTTAGAGGAAGAGAACCAGGTCAGTAGAGCCACTTTAGAGCCAGAGAACCAGGTTAGCAGAGACGCTTTAGGGTCAGAGAACCAGGTCAGCAGAGCTGCTTTAGAGCCAGAGAACAAGGTCAGCAGAGATGCTCTAGAGCCAGAGAACCAGGTCAGCAGAGCTGCTTCAAAACCAGAGAACCACGTCAGCAGAGCTGCTTTAGAGCCATTGAACCAGGTCAGCAGAGCTGCTTTAGAGCCAGAGAACCAGGTCAGCAGAGCCGCTTTAGAGGAAGAGAACCAGGTCAGCAGAGCCACTTTAGAGGCAGAGAACCAGGTCATCAGAGCCGCTTTAGGGCCAGAGAACTAGGTCAGCAGAGCCGCTTTAGAGCCAGAGAACCAGGTCAGCAGAGCTGCTCTAGAGCCTAAGAACCAGGTCAGCAGAGCTGCTCTAGAGGCAGAGATCCAGGTCAGCAGAGCTTCTGTAGAGCGAGAGAACCAGGTCAGCAGAGCTGCTTTAGAGCCAGAGAACGAGGTCAGCAGAGCCGTTGTAGAGCCAGAGAACCAGGTCAGAAGAGCTGCTCTAGAGCCTAAGAACCAGGTCCGCAGAGCTGCTGTAGAGCAATAGAAACCAGGTCAGCATAGCTGCTTTAGAGGCAGAGAACTAGGTCAGCAGAGCTGCTTTAGAGCCAGAGAATCAGGACAGCAAAGCTGCTTTAGAGGGAGAGAACCCGGTCAGCAGAGATGCTCTAGAGCCAGAGAACCAGGTCAGCAGAGCTGCTTCAAAGCCAGAGAACCAGGTCATCAGAGCTGCTTTAGAGCCATAGAACCAGGCCAGCAGAGCTGTTGTAGAGCCTGAGAACAAGGTCAGCAGAGCTACTGTAGAGCCAGAGAACCAGGTCAGCAGAGCTGCTTTAGAGAAAGAGAACCAGGTCAGCAGAGCCACTTTAGAGCCAGAGAACCAGGTCAGCAAAGCTGCTTTAGGGCCAGAGGTGCTGCTTTAGAACCAGAAAAAAAGGTCAGCAGAGCGCACTAGAGCCAGAGAACGAGGTCAGCAGAGCCGCTTTAGAGCTATAGAACCAGGTCAGAAGAGCTGCTCAAGAGCCTTAGAACCAGGTCAGCAGAGCTGCTCTAGAGCCAGAGAACCAGATTAGCAGAGCTGCTTTAGAGCCAGAGAACCAGGTCAGCAGAGCTGCTTTAGAGCCAGAGAACAAGGTCAGCAGAGCTGCACTAGAGCCAGAGAACCAGGTCAGCAGAGCAGCTTTAGAGCTATAGAACCAGGTCTGAAGAGCTGCTCTAGAGCCTAAGAACCAGGCCAGCAGAGCTGCTCTACTGCCAGAGAATCAGATCAGCAGAGCTGCTGTAGAGCCAGAGAACCAGGTCAGCAGAGCTGCTGTAGAGCCGGAGAAACCAGCTCAGCAGTGCTGCTTTAAAGGGAGAGAACCAGATCAGCAGAGCTGCTTTTGAGCCAGAGAAACAGATCAGCAGAGCTGCTCTAGAGCCAGAGAGCCAGGTCAGCAGTGCTGCTCTAGAGCTAGAGAACCAGGTCAGAAGAGCTGCTGTAGAGCCAGAGAAACCAGGTCAGCAGAGCTGCTTTAGAGCCACCAGGATAGCAGAGCTGCTTTATAGCCACCAGGTCAGCAGGGCTGATTTAGAGCCGGAGAACCAGGTCAGCAGATCTGCTTTAGAGCCAGATCAGCAGAGCTGCTTTAGAGGGAGAGAACAAGGTCAGCAGAGATGCTCTAGAGCCAGAGAACCAGGTCAGCAGAGCTGCTTCAAAGCCAGAGAACCAGGTCAGCAGAGCTGCTTTAGAGCCATAGAACCAGGTCAGCAGAGCTGCTTTAGAGCCAGAGAACCAGGTCAGCAGAGCTACTGTAGAGCCAGAGAACCAGGTCAGCAGAGCTGCTTTAGAGGAAGAGAACCAGGTCAGCAGAGCCACTTTAGAGCCAGAGAACCAGGTCAGCAGAGCCGCTTTAGGGCCAGAGAACCAGGTCAGCAGAGCTGCTTTAGAGCCAGAGAACAAGGTCAGCAGAGCAGCACTAGAGCCAGAGAACCAGGTCAGCAGAGCCGCTTTAGAGCCAGAGAACCAGGTCAGTAGAGCTGCTCTAGAGCCTAAGAACAAGGTCAGCAGAGCTGCTCTATAGGCAGAGAACCAGGTAAGCAGAGCTGCTCTAGAGGCAGAGAACCAGGTCAGCAGAGCTTCTGTAGAGCGAGAGAACCAGTTCAGCAGTGCTGCTTTAGAGGGAGAGAACCAGGTTAGCAGAGCTGCTTTAGAGCCAGAGAACCAGGTCAGCAGTGCTGCTCTAGAGCCAGAGAACCAGGTCAGGAGAGCTGCTGTAGAGCCAGAGAAACCAGGTCAGCAGAGCTGCTTTAGAGCCACCAGCTCAGCAGAGCTGTTTTAGAGCCACCAGGTCAGCAGAGCTGCTTTACAGCCAGAGAACCAGGTCAGCAGAGCTGCTTTAGAGCCAGGTCAGCAGAGCTGCTTTAGAGGGAGAGAACAAGGTCAGCAGAGATGCTCTAGAGCCAGAGAACCAGGTCAGCAGAGCTGCTTCAAAACCAGAGAACCACGTCAGCAGAGCTGCTCTAAAGCCATAGAACCAGGTCAGCAGAGCTGCTTTGGAGCCATTGAACCAGGTCAGCAGAGCTGCTTTAGAGCCAGAGAACCAGGTCAGCAGAGCCGCTTTAGAGGAAGAGAACCAGGTCAGCAGAGCCACTTTAGAGCCAGAGAACCAGGTCATCAGAGCCGCTTTAGGGCCAGAGAACCAGGTCAGCAGAGCCGCTTTAGAGCCAGAGAACCAGGTCAGCAGAGCTGCTCTAGAGTCTAAGAACCAGGTCAGCAGAGCTGCTCTAGAGGCAGAGATCCAGGTCAGCAGAGCTTCTGTAGAGCGAGAGAACCAGGTCAGCAGAGCTGCTTTAGAGCCAGAGAACGAGGTCAGCAGAGCCGCTGTAGAGCCAGAGAACCAGGTCAGAAGAGCTGCTCTAGAGCCTAAGAACCAGGTCCGCAGAGCTGCTGTAGAGCAATAGAAACCAGGTCAGCATAGCTGCTTTAGAGGCAGAGAACTAGGTCAGCAGAGCTGCTTTAGAGCCAGAGAATCAGGACAGCAAAGCTGCTTTAGAGGGAGAGAACCCGGTCAGCAGAGATGCTCTAGAGCCAGAGAACCAGGTCAGCAGAGCTCCTTCAAAGCCAGAGAACCAGGTCAGCAGAGCTGCTTTAGAGCCATAGAACCAGGTCAGCAGAACTGTTGTAGAGCCTGAGAACAAGGTCAGCAGAGCTACTGTAGGGCCAGAGAACCAGGTCAGCAGAGGTGCTTTAGAGGAAGAGAACCAGGTCAGCAGAGCCACTTTAGAGCCAGAGAGCCAGGTCAGCAAAGCTGCTTTAGGGCTAGAGGAGCTGCTTTAGAACCAGAGAAAAAGGTCAGCAGAGTGCACTAGAGCCAGAGAACGAGGTCAGCAGAGCCGCTTTAGAGCTAAAGAACCAGGTCAGAAGAGCTGCACTAGAGCCTAAGAACCAGGTCAGCAGAGCTGCTCTAGAGCCAGAGACCCAGATCAGCAGAGCTGCTTTAGAGCCTCTAGAGCCTAAGAACCAGGTCAGCAGAGCTGCTCTAGAGACAGAGATCCAGGTCAGCAGAGCTTCTGTAGAGCGAGAGAGCCAGATCAGCAGAGCTGCTTTAGAGGGAGAGAACAAGGTCAGCAGAGATGCTCTAGAGCCAGAGAACCAGGTCAGCAGATCTGCTTCAAAGCCAGAGAACCAGGTCAGCAGAGCTGCTATAGAGGCAGAGAGAGCCAGGTCACCAGAGCTGCTGTAGAGCAAGAGAACCAGGTCAGCAGAGCAGCTTTAGAGCTATAGAACCAGGTCTGAAGAGCTGCTCTAGAGCCTAAGAACCAGGTCAGCAGAGCTGCTCTAGTGCCAGAGAACCAGATCAGCAGAGCTGCTGTAGAGCCAGAGAACCAGGTCAGCAGAGCTGCTGTAGAGCCGGAGAAACCAGCTCAGCAGTGCTGCTTTAGAGGGAGAGAACCAGGTCAGCAGAGCTGCTTTAGAGCCAGAGAACCAGATCAGCAGAGCTGCTCTAGAGCCAGAGAACCAGGTCAGCAGTGCTGCTCTAGAGCTAGAGAACCAGGTCAGAAGTGCTGCTCTAGAGGCAGAGAACCAGGACAGCAGAGCTGCTTTAGAGCCACCAGCTCAGCAGAGCTGTTTTAGAGCCACCAGGTCAGCAGAGCTGCTTTACAGCCAGAGAACCAGGTCAGCAGAGCTGCTTTAGAGCCAGGTCAGCAGAGCTGCTTTAGAGGGAGAGAACAAGGTCAGCAGAGATGCTCTAGAGCCAGAGAACCAGGTCAGCAGAGCTGCTTCAAAACCAGAGAACCACGTCAGCAGAGCTGCTCTAAAGCCATAGAACCAGGTCAGCAGAGCTGCTTTGGAGCCATTGAACCAGGTCAGCAGAGCTGCTTTAGAGCCAGAGAACCAGGTCAGCAGAGCCGCTTTAGAGGAAGAGAACCAGGTCAGCAGAGCCACTTTAGAGCCAGAGAACCAGGTCATCAGAGCCGCTTTAGGGCCAGAGAACCAGGTCAGCAGAGCCGCTTTAGAGCCAGAGAACCAGGTCAGCAGAGCTGCTCTAGAGTCTAAGAACCAGGTCAGCAGAGCTGCTCTAGAGGCAGAGATCCAGGTCAGCAGAGCTTCTGTAGAGCGAGAGAACCAGGTCAGCAGAGCTGCTTTAGAGCCAGAGAACGAGGTCAGCAGAGCCGCTGTAGAGCCAGAGAACCAGGTCAGAAGAGCTGCTCTAGAGCCTAAGAACCAGGTCCGCAGAGCTGCTGTAGAGCAATAGAAACCAGGTCAGCATAGCTGCTTTAGAGGCAGAGAACTAGGTCAGCAGAGCTGCTTTAGAGGGAGAGAACCCGGTCAGCAGAGATGCTCTAGAGCCAGAGAACCAGGTCAGCAGAGCTCCTTCAAAGCCAGAGAACCAGGTCAGCAGAGCTGCTTTAGAGCCATAGAACCAGGTCAGCAGAACTGTTGTAGAGCCTGAGAACAAGGTCAGCAGAGCTACTGTAGGGCCAGAGAACCAGGTCAGCAGAGGTGCTTTAGAGGAAGAGAACCAGGTCAGCAGAGCCACTTTAGAGCCAGAGAGCCAGGTCAGCAAAGCTGCTTTAGGGCTAGAGGAGCTGCTTTAGAACCAGAGAAAAAGGTCAGCAGAGTGCACTAGAGCCAGAGAACGAGGTCAGCAGAGCCGCTTTAGAGCTAAAGAACCAGGTCAGAAGAGCTGCACTAGAGCCTAAGAACCAGGTCAGCAGAGCTGCTCTAGAGCCAGAGACCCAGATCAGCAGAGCTGCTTTAGAGCCTCTAGAGCCTAAGAACCAGGTCAGCAGAGCTGCTCTAGAGACAGAGATCCAGGTCAGCAGAGCTTCTGTAGAGCGAGAGAGCCAGATCAGCAGAGCTGCTTTAGAGGGAGAGAACAAGGTCAGCAGAGATGCTCTAGAGCCAGAGAACCAGGTCAGCAGATCTGCTTCAAAGCCAGAGAACCAGGTCAGCAGAGCTGCTATAGAGGCAGAGAGAGCCAGGTCACCAGAGCTGCTGTAGAGCAAGAGAACCAGGTCAGCAGAGCAGCTTTAGAGCTATAGAACCAGGTCTGAAGAGCTGCTCTAGAGCCTAAGAACCAGGTCAGCAGAGCTGCTCTAGTGCAGAGAACCAGATCAGCAGAGCTGCTGTAGAGCCAGAGAACCAGGTCAGCAGAGCTGCTGTAGAGCCGGAGAAACCAGCTCAGCAGTGCTGCTTTAGAGGGAGAGAACCAGGTCAGCAGAGCTGCTTTAGAGCCAGAGAACCAGATCAGCAGAGCTGCTCTAGAGCCAGAGAACCAGGTCAGCAGTGCTGCTCTAGAGCTAGAGAACCAGGTCAGAAGTGCTGCTCTAGAGGCAGAGAACCAGGACAGCAGAGCTGCTTTAGAGCCACCAGCTCAGCAGAGCTGTTTTAGAGCCACCAGGTCAGCAGAGCTGCTTTAGAGCCAGAGAACCAGGTCAGCCAGGTCAGCGGAGCTGCTTTAGAGGGAGAGAACAAGGTCAGCAGAGATGCTCTAGAGCCAGAGGACCAGGTCAGCAGAGCTGCTTCAAAACCAGAGAACCACGTCAGCAGAGCTGCTTTAGAGCCATAGAACCAGGTCAGCAGAGCTGATTTAGAGCCATTGAACCAGGTCAGCAGAGCTGCTTTAGAGCCAGAGAACCAGGTCAGCAGAGCCGCTTTAGAGGAAGAGAACCAGGTCAGCAGAGCCACTTTAGAGGCAGAGAACCAGGTCATC